>NC_085011.1:21473942-21558942 GCF_963854185.1 Sardina pilchardus | reverse complement strand
AAACTAAACCTGACACAGACTGAAGATGAATGACTCACAAACTAACAGAGTGAAACTCTACAATCAAAACCTAACCATCCTTTTACAATTTTTTGAAAAAATTGAGAACATTGAAAAAATAGAATTACATTATTACAATACAGCAAAATATGGTAAGTAACTGCAAAAATATACAATGCACAGGAATAAAATTGAACAGGTGCACAATAGCTTACCTGAAGTCTATTTGTAGTAGGCTACTTAGGCTCAGACTGAAATTTACACTGAAACTTTTATGGCACATGAGTCATAACCCTAAACCTAACTCTGACCCATGACGGAAATAATTGCACTTACAGTATTGACAGCCTCTTTAAGTCAAAAGTTTATGGCACAGTGTCATGCCACTCTTATGAAGATACCTTCAAGTAACGTGTAACCAAACTTTTTGTGTTTTCTGTGCTGTCTGTAATGCAATACATGTGTAAACATCACAAAATGCAAAGCAGAACATGTGTTTAAGGTGTGGTTACTAGAGCTGTAACGATATGCCTACATGAGCAACACACATCCCCCACCTTATTAGTACTGGTACGTTGTCCACAACGAAATAAATACATAAATAATAATTTATAGCTTTCATTAGAAACTATGCAAATTTACCTGTATGGAAGTCAACCCCCTCCCCCTGCCCGCTCTCCCTCTCCCTCTCTCTTATCTTGCACACTCAATGGGTACACGCCTCTTGGCTTGCACATTTAATCCAAATAGAACATTCTAGGGGTGGCACGGTTCACAAAATCTACGGTTCGGTTGGTATCACGGTTTAAGCGGTCAGTACACTCGACGCACCCGACTTGTCGTGCGACATGTTGACGTCACGGGGAACGTTGTAACCATGTATACTTGCGTGTGGTAGTCGCGACACAATTTGCAGTATTCTCCTGAACAGAGGCACGGTATCCATTGACGTTAATGGCAGTAGCAACTAGCTTCTTTGCTGATATTTCAGACTTAGCTTGCACAACTGAAGGATTAGCCTACCATCTCGTTTATGAGATGAGTGTAATCTCCCTAAATGGAAAGATATATTTTTTTTTTAGGTCTAGCAGATATCCTTTGGTTGAAAATAAATCTCTTCCTTACCTTTTGCTGGAATGCTTATGTGCCTCGGTCCTAGTCCTTTCCCCCTAATATCCTCCTGTTGCAACTCTCACTGGTAACTTCGTTAACTTATCCAACGTGGTTCACGACTGTAAACAAATCAGTCATCCAAACGGCAACTCTTGCTGCAGCCTAGCCAAGTTAACTTCCCACTTCTCAAACTTACTATTATTCAAACTTCATGACTACAGTCGTTTTAAAAATGAATGGGCTTATTTAAGATGTTGGATAGGCTATATGATAATGCCTGAATGTGGTTTATGTGGTTGATGACTGTAGAAGGACACTGGCTCCGTGAGCTTGGCTTCAATCTCTTCCTAGTTGTCGTGCGAGGTTGGCGCGCGCGGTTGATAAAAAATGTTCGGTGTCCGACAGGTCGGCGCGCGGCTGAAATGTGGCTTGCGACACAGGAAATTACGTCATTTTGACGTCACATTGTCGCGCGACAGGTCGGGTGCGTCGAGTATACTTCTAGCATTAGGGTCACGGTTTTCGGTTCGGTGCGGTTCTTGTTGTTATTTTTTCTTTTACTCTTTAACACTCCAGAAACATATTTCAGCACATAGCTTAATCATCCACAATTAGGCTAGAGTAGGCTATTTAGAGAATAGTTATCATGTAATAATGCACAAACTGAATTTGACTTCACATAGGCCTAAAGCACATTATTGTCTGAGGAAACTTTAAGCTTCAGTTGAGATTTTGATAAAGCAAGAGGGAAGACATTGATGATTTCAACAATCTTTTCATTTATTTGGCAGGGATGGTGCACCAGCACAAAATGTAGGTCGTCCACCCATATTTTTCTTTGCTTCACCTTTTTATCGCTCGATCTCCTTTCATAAAGTGTGAATGATTTTTTAACAAGATGTAAAGCTTGTCTTTATTTGAAACACACACACATTATGTAATTATTTATTCATTCTATATACTGACATGTCTGATATTCATAACAGCAAACTTTATGCAGATTATAGCCTACTATTCATTATAACTCCACCTCTTAAATTCAGCTGTCTGGCTGAAGCCTCAAAATATTGTAAACAAAGTAGCAGGCTAAGCTCATCATACTCTACTGGTTGGACTGTTCAGTTTCCCCACATGTGTTTTAGTTTCAAGGTAAGCTAATACTTTTTCTCCTTGGGACAGGCCCTTTTAAGCCTTGGAGTTGAAAACATTGGTATTGAGATGGTCAGTCAACTTGAATGCAAGAGATTTTATCAAATGTCTGATGCTAACCGTTTTTAACAGTAATTTAGCTAATCGTCTTCTGTGCGTCATTGCGTTCACGATTGTGAATGTTCTATTTGGATTAATGTGCATGTCGAGAGCGGGCCAAGGAGAATGAGTTTACTGCTACTGTTTGGTAAAGTTGCACGCATAGTCTACAGTTGCGGAAGAACATGCTTCCACCCGAGCAGGGTCAGGTGCATCAGACCACGCTAGGGATGATCTCTCGCACTTACCATTTCTAAAACCTTGCGCGCAGCACTCAAAACTCCACTCCTACTCTTGCACGTAAGGGGAACACGTCGTCACATATGGGAATCAATTGCGCATGCCATAACTAGCCTGAACCGTAGGACCGTACGACGAAAACACACTCCGAACCGTGACATGCGAACCGCACGGTTCGGAGCATTTTTCAAAAACCGTGCCACCCCTAGAACATTCACAATTGTGAAAGCAAGGACGCATAAAAGATGGGTATCGAACCGTGGGTCAAAAATCGTGATACAAACCAAATCGTTACAGCCCTAGTGGTTACAATGTGCTTAAGGTGTGGTTACAAGAAGTTTAGGCTCTTAAACTTAGGTTGAAGCATTCATTGTTTTGTGTGTAAACAAAAAGCCAAAACTGTAATTTGACATTGGAACAAATATGGGTATTCACTGCACTCTGCGTAATCTTTCATCAAAACGAGAGTGTGATTGCTGCAATCCGTTTGGGCACAAAATGAAAACCCACACAGGGCTTCAAATAGCCTGACCAGCGTTTTATTTCCAATGCCCGGAATATTGCGCAGGTCCTTGCTGTGGGCGCCAAATATTTGGCTGAGAGGACGGGAGGCAGGAGCCATGAAGCAAGCGCTCCCTCCAGTCCCTCTCTCCTCTCCCTGCCTCTGCCCTTCCTGGGTGAAAGATTAAAAGTGGAGCCAGCCTTGTCTAATGAATTTGGACGGAGGGGATATGGCCAAAGATCTCATTCCGTAATGTAGATGTGACATTTATGCAGACTCCCGCTGGCTGAAACAAACACTCCCTGGCAAGACGGGGGGTGGGGGGGGGGGGGGGGGGGGGTATACGGCCCCCCCACCAACCCACCGACCCACCCACATTATTTATTACTTCTCCCCGACCACACATTATTTAACGAGCCACTGGCTGCCGGCGACCACAGCAAGAGAGCAGGAGGCTGTTGATTGCGGCGCGAGTGACAAAAGAGAGGTGAGGGCGATGCCTGCGTCTGCAGTGACAGCTGCTGGGGCAAATGGTCCAGAGTGCAAACATATAAGGCAATTATATTGCAATTACCCGCCACTGCCTGCCATATGGAGCCAAAGTGACTGTGATGTATCATCGCGTCGCTTCAAAAGCCGTGGATTGAAGCTTTTTTTTTCTTTTCTCTAAGTGCCTCACTCAGTCCTGATGCTGGCTATCTCGCCACTCCAAGGACTTATGCTTTGTTTTCTCCACTTGTATGGGGGTTGCACCCAGAACAATTCCTTCAGCTCATGCATATGCATACCCCTGGGAGAGGGATGAGCCTATAGGAGAGAATGGCTCAGAGAGAGAGACAGTTTAACTGAGAGAGAGAGAGAGAGATGAGAGAGAGAGAGAGAGAGAGAGAGAGAGAGAGAGAGAGAGAGAGAGAGAGAGAGAGAGAGAGAGAGGTTATGTCGAAGCTACATTAGACGAATCGGGGACCAGTCTGTGGGTGGGCGAATGATAGGGTCAGTATACAGTATCTTGTAACTCAGCGATGACACAGAGGGAGTCCATTTTCCCAGTGAATAAAGACAGCGCCTGGCCGACAGCTGGCCACAGCAATAATAAACTGACACCAATTAAGGCCTCTGACTTCAGTGATCTCTCTCCTTCTCTCGCCGGGAGCTTCATGCTTACCCAAGAGCATGCATGTGCATGAAGTGAATCAAATGTTTATAGGCTTTATTTATAGTGCTTAACAAGGTCCCACCTGGGACGCACGGTGGCGTACTGTAGGCACCACTATGCAGGCGCTGTGCCAGCACCGCACTCACTCTTGCCGCCGACACACCCTACAGATGGAGCATTAGAAGAAGCAACTGAGGGGTGGAATGTTTGGCAAGAGGACAGTATTGTGCCAAAACAGCGCTCGGTGATGCTGTTGTTCAGCTATAGATAGCAGAGTTGTAATTCACCTGAGCTGGGTTCAGTAGGTATTAGATTTTGCAGTGCATTTATTCCACACGATCCAAGTGATAACACTGAGTGCATTACAAAATGCAGACCATAGCACTACTCTATGATGACTTAGGTTTTGTATACAAGTTGTTTTGCAATGCTTCGGCAAATGGAAGGCGACACACTGAATGGCTCAATAAGAAAAATACAATATTATTCAAAATGCCACATAAAGACAGCATATAGAGTATTTTCAAACTAAGCATGCATGCCTATCAATAAAACATAGAACCTCTTATTAAGACAAGATCAACTAACAGTTTTTTTTCTACCCTAACACCTGCTCCACAAGATATTGGTTCCAACTTATTATTATCAGGAGCTTGATGCCAGATGTCTATGCACATGTGTACATGAAAACATACATCAAACACAAGGATTAACCCAAGAGTGCAGGCCAACCTGGATTCATTGTCTCTGATGCTGCAGCCAAGAAATCTGTAAAGAAGGCGCCGACTTCGCAACACTATTGACAGACACAGAGAAGCATTGTTTAGGATAACAGTGCAATTTGAGACAAAATTCTGACTTATCGTCAGAACTTTTTTTTATCGGCCCTTGTTTACTCCGACAACAGCACCTCCGAACAACCAGCGAACAGAGGGCGTTCCTGAGAGTGATTACATTTAAGTTGCAAGCCTATCGTTATTGTTGTGTCCCCCATGGTTAACTTAACATACATAATTTCCAAACATTAGTGGTTGAACTCCAATGATTTCAAACTTAAGACAAACGTCCACCAACCAATAAACGTTTGCCAATAGATGTACAGTAGGCCAGACTCTCTGCGATGTTTTGTTATTAAACAAATCTACGCTAAACTGATAACTTACTTAGCCAGGCATACAGAGAGATTCTGGTTGCTCAATATAATATAGTCTTTCAGTGCAACAACTTCACATCTGCAATATGCTTGAGAAAGCCCTTGTGGTAAAAGGCTGTATGCTGTTTGGTGGCCCTAACGTCAGTTTTGTCCCATACATGATTAAATTCATGATCTCAACTGAGATCTTAGCGCTTCACTTTCTCAAAAAGTTAGGCTTTAAAGTGAAAAACTAGGCTACATTAATTTGTGATCATCTGATAATGGATTAAACATGTCAAGCTGGTTTCAGACATCCCTAAATATTTAACACGTCCCTTAATTTTGATGTCATGTCAGGAAACAAAATCTTTAGACTAACTTTCTGCCAACAGAAAATACAGTCTACCTGTTCAAATACTGCCTGTAAACATGGCTTTTGTGTTTCAGTAAAACATAGTACTGTTGAGTAAGACTATTATTCATTAATTGCAGAAAACTTATTGTTATGTAGATACTGTATGTAGACTACCATGCAGAAATTTCTGAAACTTCTGGAACTACTTCATAACTTCCTCGATCACAGCACCTTCCAACTCCTTTAGCTGCAAGCTCTGATTTCCTGGGCAGAGTTGAATTAAGCGTTTGGGTGTTTTCTTTTTTTCTTTTTATTTTGGGGGTGGCTGGATTATCCACTGATAATGCAATTATCTCTCTTAAAAGTCTTATCTACTTGTGAGCTGTTTTTTTTATTTTTTTTCCTCTCCCCACCGTGACGGTACGGAGTCGCACCTGGCGGAGCGTGGGGTGGCGTCGCGTCGACTGATCTCTGGCGTGCTCAGCTGGAGACCCGCTCGCCGCGGCTGTTTGATGTTTTCTGATGTCACGCTGCACCCAAACGCAACACCTCCTAGGGGTGAGGAATCGCTGGGCTGGGCTCAGCCCCTCCGCATAATCGCTTATCTACGCCTGGTGCGCAAGGCCCTGTGGTTTTTGCTGCAATTTATCACACACCTTTATACACACTTCCAGAGACACACAGACACACACACACACACACACAGACACACACGCACGAGCCACATACCCCAAGGGCGCCCCAAAGACTTTTAACATGTATGCTGTGCTGTGCATGTATGGAAATGTGCCTTTCACACTACAGTACATGGTGACGCAGCACCTAAGTGGAGTCTGTTTTGTGGGAGTCTGCTACACCTGCATTTATTTAAACATTACATAAGAATGTGATTCATGCAAGTGTTTATGTACCTGTTTCATATGTATGACTATGCCAGACCTTTTTCATATGAATCTACATAAACATTTCATGAGTGTGTGTGTGTGTGTGTGTGTGTGTGTGTGTGTGTGTGTGTGTGTGTGTGTGTGTGTGTGTGTGTGTGTATGTGTGTGTGCCCCATGTGTCTATATTGAGCATCTTACATATATTATATGTGTGTGAGTCTGACATATGTTTTAAATGGGCCCTCAAACCATGTACCTCTGTGTATTCAGTGTGACATTGTTCATGTCACCGTGACATATGCATGAAATAGCGTGTACAGGTGCTGTATAGGGGGCTGGCACATTAAAGCAATCAGTCTGAGCTCTCCTTTCCTGCTGCTTAGCGCAGAGAAAAACAGAGGGAAGCAGAGAAAAACCGAGGGAAGCATGCAGAGAAAAGTGGAGGAAAAGCAGAGGAGGGCAAATTCCCCCTCTGCCGGCCCTGATGTGTTTTTCACCAATGTACTTAAATGAGGATGAGCAGCTGCATCTCGGCTTTATCCCCCTAATGTGTGCGCCATCATCCACCCTGCCTCTACCCTCGCATCAAAACAAACAATATTAGCAAATCTTCTGGGCGAGGGGAAAACTGGTGTTTGTTTGTTTGCTTGCTCACACCCACCCTTATTTTAATTGCACCCTCAAAAGGTTTGGATTCCAAAATCTCTTCCAAGCCCACCAGATTTTAACAAGGGTGATGTGTAATCTCGATGTATATGTGATTTTTTTTTTATTTTCTTTCTCTTTTTTGTTGTTGTCGTTGTTTTATTTGTCCTCTTCCTTTGCCCTTTTAGGCGCTCTCTGCAAATGAGACCACAGCACGCTGCCTGAACAAATAATTACGGCAGGATACTTTTTTTTTAATCATCTGCCAGCAAAAGGGATAAATCAACAGGATGAGGCGGCGACAATTAAACACTGCGATGAGACGAGATGAGAGGATAAGGGGCCAAGGCCTGTGTGCGCTGCAGACCACACTGGAAGGGAACTGAACAACAGAACTGACAGGAACACTGTGGTGCTGGTGCTTTGAGATGCATTAATAAAATGAACAAGTCTTCAAATGAATAATACAAGGGCACCGTTCTATTTTGTCTAGTTAAAGAGAGAGCGCAAGTGATTATTAATCACAAAGAGGAAAAAAATACATATAAATATTAACCTGAAATGGCCGGCTTTTTCGAGAAACTCTAGCAGAGATTTGAAGATACAGTATACTGTGATGCTGAGCCCTGCTCGTTGAGCGCAGTTCTGGAATGTAGCACAGCAGAGACGAGTGGCAGTGGCAGTGCAGCTCTTCTGTGGAGCTCTGGAGGTGTGCACTCCTGGTGCAGGAGCTTGAAGATGCAGAGATGGAGAGACAGTCCCATGCAGGCACATCAGCAGGAGGCCAGCCTCCCCAGAGGAGCAGTAACACAGCCCACAACACAACATGTCACATAACAGAAGAGGGTAGACCTGGTGAAGGATTAATGCATTTGACTGTGTGTGTGTGTGTGTGTGTGTGTGTGTGTGTGTGTGTGTGTGTGTGTGTGTGTGTGTGTGTGTGTGTGTGTGTGTGTGTGTGTGTGTGTGTGTGTGTGTGTGCGTATGTGTGTGTGCGTATGTGTGTTTGTGTTTAGACTTTTACCATCATAGCTGACACATTGCCTTTCATGCATCCACATCAGAAAGAGCATTTATCTTCTATGGAGAACACCGACACCGTGTCACTCGTAGGCATTCGTGTTCAGAGCAGTTGTCTGTTCGGCGCCTGCTGTTGTTTATTCCGCTCGACAGTGCTAAGCATGACATTTCCAGTCCACTCTCCTCCCTAGCAACAAGATAAGCAGGTAGGAGTCGAGGAGGTCTGGAATGTGGGTTGAAGCTGTGACTAAGGTATTAACAGCCCTTATGACAAGTGTGTGCAGTGTGTTCGAGGGTGGGGAAGGAGAGATGTGAATCAATACCAATCAATTGAAATTGGGCACGTAAAAAGGAATCAAGAACGTCTTGAGCAGCTGGGTATTGTGTATGGCTGCCCTGTGCCCATGCAAGGCATTTTCATTTACACTTAAAAACGATTTGAAATGCATTTCGGATTAATACCCAGAACCTTAAGAGGAGAGGACATCAGAATACAAAATGCTAGAAAAGGCAAGGCACAAAGGAAGTCCAAACTCCACACACCATACATACTGTAACCTTTCATAATGAAGTGAAAAATTACATGGTTTTCAGCAAAGTCGAGGCGTACCGCTCGCAGGCATAACTGTAATGAAAACCACTAGACTGTAGGGACACAAAAACACATACAGTCTCAATACTCCGTCTGCTTCAGTGTTGTTAAATCATGTTGAGTCAAACCAATTATGCTATACCTTGCACAAAATTGTGATTGGTTTTAACTTCAAGTAGAGAAACTACTACTATGTGTTTGTATGAGTATGTGTGTGTGTGTGTGTGTGTGTGTGTGTGTGTGTGTGTGTGTGTGTGTGTGTGTGCGTTGGTGTGTGTCTGTGCATATTTAGTGGAAGAGGTCCACTAAAGAGTGCGGCAGATCTGTACTGTAAAACATGGTGTGACGGCAGCCCCATCCTGTAATTTATTCTGATGGCTCACTCCTGTCTCACCCCCCCCCCCCCCCCCCCCCAGCTGAAGGTCACTGTGCCCTTGATAAGCGAGGCAGCATTACTCCCACAGCTGATTAGCAGTTTCCTTGTTAAGATTTCCTAAAGATTTTCATTTTTTTAATCTGCCACTGCTGCTCCAGGAGGTAATGTTATTATTGTTAGGCATCGTTATACCAGCCTAGAGATATAATGTCCTCTCTCTCTCTCTTGTTCTGTGTTTTCTCTCTCTCTCTTTTCTCCTTTTTCTGATTCTCTTTTGAGCCAGAAGATGAGAGAATAATAGTCACCTAAGCAGTATGTGTTGTATAACTCAACAGTCTATAAAACTGCAGGAACTAAACAAAATAATACATTAATAATGCTGAAAATATGGTGACAGGTGCCTAATTCTTAGATATTTGATTTGTTGATGCATAATGCATCACAAACGTTGCTTTTCACGATTTTGTAATGCTGAAAATGAAATCAAATAATGAAATGCATAAGCTGCGTGTAAATAATGTAGCTTAATGCGGTTGAACGACATACAGTACGCCTCATTAATTCAACGCCATTTCAAAGCAGTAAGACGTATTACTGTATTGCATCAGGAGTATAGAGCAATTATGAATGTAGCTTTTGCTGGCCTGGATGCAGTATTGGCCCTGGAATGCCACAGGCACATCGCTTGTTTAGAAAATAAAACTCACCACAGCCATCTGGTGAAGGCATTTATCTACAGAGGGTTTCAAACAGGTGTGTGTGTGTGTGTGTGTGTGTGTGTGTGTGTGTGTGTGTGTGTGTGTGTGTGTGTGTGTGCGCGTGTGTGTGTGTGAACGCGTGGTGTGTGTGTGTGTGTGTGTGAGAGAGAGAGAGACAGAGAGGGGGGGAGAGTGTGTGTGTGGCCACATGGGTGTGAGGATATGAATGAGGATATGACAGACTCGTCAATCATGTTTGCTATTTTTACCACTCTGACTTCTCTGTCACACACACACATTGAGCAATGGGGACATGCTGTCACCACCACAGTCCCTAGAAAATGACAAGTGGTTTTCCTTCCATTCATAACTTATTTACTGCTATTATTCTTTCCATGAGTTATTGATAGTATTATTCAGGGGGTTTTCGATAGACCATATTGAAATAGAACAGTGGAGATAAGGTAGGAAATGAGTGGTGGTGAGAAGAAATAGGATCAAGAGTGTATTTCAGGGCTCACACACGCTCTCCTTACTGGAACTCAGGCCTATATTTACAATATGCCACAGCTGTGCTCTGGCTTCACTTTCTCTCAACTTCATTACCAGCATTCGTAACACTGGCAGCGAAGAGAAAATCAAAATAAGAAAGGGAAGATAAACCTCGCTGAAGACACAAAGCTGTCTTACTCAAGGCGCGAAAGATGACAGTGTGACGGTGTGGACGAAATTGCTGGAATAACAGTATTGGCTTTTTGTAGATCAGACTACAGTGACTAACTACCCTGAATGCAGAAACATGGGCATAGTGACAGGAGGGGGGTACGGTGTGAGTGGCTAAACAAGATGGATTGATGAACAGAATATCATGACTGGCTTGACAAAAAGATGCAAATGGCTTGACAGTCACACTGGGAGTGGTGGATAGGGACTGATTATCACCATTGATTTAAACAGTAATGAGGACTTTCATACTGCTCACAAGGCCAGATGTTTCACTTCATCGTGTACCGATACTGAATGTGTAATGAACTTTTTTTTCCCCTTCTGGGGTCTCTAGTTGCACTTATTTATCCATAACAGATGGTGGGGTAATGCATATCCGTTGTGTACCGATCGTGGAGAGAGTAAAACAATGAGAGAGTGTTAAATTCAGTCAAAAACCCTCGAAAGCCACGAGAAACGAGCCGGGAAGCCCATCGTATGATTGATACTTTCTGTAGAGGCATTAGCCACATGGCAGAGGTAGTGGTCTTGTCACTTCTGAGTGTATAATCAGTGGAGAGTGAGAGAGTGCTGTTTTCTAGAGCCAGAAAAGGTTTATCCATGAGTAAGCCCTGATAACTCCCAATAATGTAATAAGATGATATGATAATGAAACAACTTCCCAGTAACATAAAAGGTCTTTATTACTGTTGTGTATTGACTGCATAAGTTTGACAGCTACCGGACAAAACAGGGGAATCTTCCCGTAGCCTCAAGAAGAAAACCCTACTGATGCTACAAAAAACATTAGCCAAACTCTAACAATATTGGGAGATAATAACTTTATTGGGTACAAATAAGGTTAACCATCATTTTGTTGCATAATAGGGTAGTTATAGCATTATCAAGAAAATATTACATGCAATAACATAGAGTTCTACAACCCTGGGCCACTCGTTAGAAAGATAAGCTAACGGCGTGTGACATTTTGGAGCATCAATGTTCCCACCTTAAGCCGGTTTCTGAGCTCAGGTTTATCAATTTATGAGGCTGTTGGGTCACTGAGCTGTGTAGTTACGCAAGAATATCTCTTCAGTTTATTATAGGCCCTTTGGCTCCTCAAAGAATGGGCTAGAATACTTGCTGTTTATTTTCCTCTTGTCTGTGAATATCCTCTTTGCTTCCCCTTATTATTCTGCCCTCTTAACTGGTTGAATTTATAAATGCAGTAATCTTCTCTCTTGAAAGCACACAATTAGAATGTGAATGCCTTACACTCCCCCCACTTTTTGGTAAAGTTCTGATAGAACACAGAAAGTTTCTGAAGGAACAGGGTAATTCGAGGCACAGAGTCAACTGAAACATTGCCATTTTAATTGGTTGTGGCCAAAGCATATTTTAAAGTAAGTACACATAAGATAAAGGCAACATATCTTTGGATATTACAATTACTTTACTTTGTGTAAACAAAGCAACATAATCTCATTCTCACATGATAGCTGACTTACTTTTTATTGGTTCCAAAGTGCGATGATGAGTATAGATGAGTTGCTATTGCTTTGATTTTTATTAGTATATCTGAAAAAAAAAAATCCATACACTTCCACGCAAATCCACACAATTCGAAATACATGCATCTCCCAAGACAACCCGGATGCACAACATATTGCATCAGGTTGTTATGGCTTCTTCAGTTGATTCATTATTTATGATCGCACTAAACGAAATGTAAACACTGCAATCTGTTCAGAGTGTGCAACCTGTCATGTCATTACTGCAAGCAAACGTTTTTTTTTTTTTTATGTTCATGTATTATAGTTTATGGGGCATTCAGTCCTAACTATCACAAATGTGTGTTCCTCATAGTTTATAAACTCATCCTGTTAAACCATGTTCATCATCAATTGTGTGTCTTAAACGGCTACAGAGTTTTAATCAATAGACCCAAAGAAGCTATTCTTGACTCAAGAATAAGTGGAGCTGTTCTGCAAGGAGACAATAGGAATAAGAGTAATCTTTCCATACATCATATGAGTGCTATCTTCCATTGTTGTGGCTCAGTTGTACTCCATTGGAGCCTGTTGTAACAGTGTAATTGTAAAGGTTTGTTGTTCTATTGATTTCCTTTCTTATGTTTCCTTTGAACAGTACCTTTTCATCTGATTCAGTGGAACTGTCATGTATGCAAGTTATTTTATTTTCCAGATAAACATTCCAGTCTCCATTCCACATAACCTTCAATGCTACTCTGTCATCAGTAGGCTATTACTCAAGAAATGGCTTTTTGGATAGATTTTTAACAGTAAACCATTCACATTATAGCTTTAATCTTAATTTGTATAACCTTTATTTAGCTTTATCCTAATGTTGGTGTGCTACATGAGTTTCTAGCGCTCTAGGAAGTAATATTGTGTTAAATTGGAGTCTGTATGCTTTTGTCATGCTGCCCATTTCAAGCATGCCATTATTTTAAAAGGACTGATATGTGGTCACCAAGAACAGTTCTTCGGTACAGAGTAAGTCACATATTGTATCATCAGCTATGTGTCAGCTGTTTTTACTATAGACAGTATAGTAATCATCAGTATTCCATAAATGAGACAAAAAATAAAATATTGGTCTTGAAAATGACGCTGCATCCACATCATTAACATAACATTAAAATGCATCTGATAAAGGTTAAGGAGGACCCTGTCCTTGGATTTCAAGGCCTGCCTGAGTTAGAATGCACGGTCCATTAGAATGTTTCTAAAATGGAAATTGAAATAGGCCCTTGCCAAGAAAGAGTGTCAATAAGCATGCATCGTCATGGACACACGAAAAAACTCAGGCTCATCCCTCTCTGGTGCTAACTGACAATTTGAAGGTATCCCATCATCACTTGAAGACAAAAATGTCTGTCGACAAGGCTTTCCACTTAGCTGTAAAAAGCAATGCCCGTTAATCTTCCGCAACAGTGTGTTGTGAGTTTACTGACAAATTAATATTCCAGCCAAGCAGTGCAAGCTGCGTGGTGACTTACCTCACCCTGGCCCGCAATCAAACAGTTTCTGTAAGTTTGCAAAACTCCTCTTCTGAAGGCGGCGTCTGCTCTTGATTTTTTTCTCTCTTTTTTTGTCCTTGCCTAAAGCTTAACACTCCCTGTGCTCAAGATGAAGTCTTGTGAAGCTCCGCGGAGCTACAGCTCTGCGGCTATCCAGAATACAGGTGCGGTAAATGACTCCCACTCTGCCGCCGTCCCTGTGGCATTTACTTGGAAGGCTTTCCTGGCAATCCAACACTTCTTCTCCTCTACGGACCGTTTGCCCTTCATCAGCCTTGTGTGTTAACTTCAACCGCTCCATCACTTGTTTCACAGCACGTTCTGCCTTTTGGGGGTATGTTAAATTCTTTCTAATCGAATCTGTTGTTGAAACCCGACGAGCCACTGAAGTGAATGGGCTAATACAGACTAAGCTGCTTTGTGAAGCTAACTACGGGCTGTTAATTTTCCCTGCAAAATGAAGGTGTTATTGTCCCTATAGTATGCCACCCCTAGCAATTGTTGGTTTGCTTCAGGAGTTTTTTTGAAAGTATCTCCATAAGGAGACCCACAGAGGCAAAGCTAAATCAAATCAAGCTTTTCAACTGAAAACACTGGGTTTGAGGCCAGTCTGCAGAATTCTATTAGCCCTGTCTGCTCCAATCAAAGCTCACATTCCACATTCCCGTCGCATCTGCCTGAGAGCCTGTCGATCAGTAACCGCTCCACCCAAGAGTTGCTGCTAAAGTAATTGAGAAACATTAGCTTTAGGTGTAGAGAAAATATTTAGCCTCTGCCATTAGAATTCAATTTTAGCTAAATATTTAATTCAACATGATGTCCACATGCCATGGAATTCTACCCATTTGTTGCTCAAGGGGATTAAGTGTGTTTCAGTCAGGACCACTTTATCAAGACAGTTTATTATTTGCATAATGTTTCATTAGGCAGTATGGCTCTGTTCTGGGAGCCCCCTAACCATTCCATGTGTAAACATGGATAGCCTAAAGCAGAGGGAGCAGTAGCCTACAGTATACCCTTCCCATAGGGTACAACACTGACCAGACATCAATGATAACAACTAGGCATTGATAAATCAGAAGTATGAGTAGATGGGGTGGATTGCAAAAAAAAGCTTGCAGAGAAAGCGGCAAGAGTAGGCAGGCTAAGGCAGCATTATAAAAGGCGCTCTGAATGATCTCCAGCAATGCATGTGATCAGCTGGGCAGTCAGCTGAGCCGTTAGCCATGTTGCTGAGTGTGACTCTATGGCCAGCCTGAGCTAACGCTATGCTCCATTTGTGCTTCATGGGCTCCTCTGCCCCTTAGTAAAATAGCTGATCATGTCTTATTCATCATGATCTAGGCTACTGTATGTATTTCTTAGCATGTAATGTATTGTGCAAAAACCTGGATTTTGCATCAGATTGTAATACTTGAAACTCAATCGTCAGTAGTCCGCAGTTGCTTTACTCAGACTTTTGACATCTATGGATGAAGGCATGAAGTTAGGCTCCTGGCTTGTTTCACAATTACAGTGGAAAAAACATGTAAATCCATTTTCCTTCCAAAACCCTGTCTACATACCACATCACAATCTCTGTAGAATCAGCTGTATGTGTGAAAATGTCAGTATCCTGAATTTATGTGAAGCTTATATGGACTGGCTCTGTATGGACTATAATAGACTATAAAGGGCACTACAGTGCAATTTGCTGAAGAGGCTGGCTTTGTGTTTAAGCCTATGCAGCAGAAAAGTCAATCAAATGAACGGCGATATTCCTTGACAAATGTTACACAATTTAAGGGAATTGTAAGAGATTAAATTATCCCTTCCTTTATGTCAGGAGTGCTAATGAAGACACTCTATCATTTGAGAATTATACAATGCATACGTATGTGATCTATGCATTAATAATTCTATGATGGCCGACTCAAAAGATTCTCTAATGTGCTTTAACATGCTTTAATCTTCATCTAACATGAATGGTCTTCTGAAAGATCCATACTTTAATTAGGCGAAGGCCAGAAGAGATTAAATAAGCGTAGATCTCATTTATGAGGTTTTCATCATGGATGATGAGAGGAAATCAACATTGGGGAGAAACGCCATGTTATATTGTCTAAAGTCTTTGATCAAATCTCTGTTAGTTGTAATTATATCATTGGTGGTACTATTACTGATAAGAAATTGAATTGCAAATTGAAACTCAAACCATCGTTATTGGTTTTTATGTTACTTCAAATTCAATGCTCAACACACTTTATGGTCTTTTGGGCCCCCACCGTATAACTCTAGCCATAACCCTTGACTAACTAGCACCTTCCAGGCAGCGCTGCCTTGAAGTCAAAGATAGAGGCCCAAAAGACCATAGATCGCTCAAGCTATATTTAGAGAACGTTGCTGGTGATCAGTGTAACAAGTAACAAGTGTGGAATGACATTTAAAAATGGCCTGTCATTGTAATGTCAGCCATTCTCTGCGTTCACATGGTTAAATTCAAAATGCAGGGAACAGATTTCACTTGTCACCTTGGCGTTGTGTTGTGACAGCGGTGGTAGAAATGGTCTGAAATTCGCTTGACTGCTATTACCAAAGGTGCACTGTTCCAGAGTCCCCTCAGGCCTGTCTATCAGCTATTAGAGTTGTTTTGAACCATGGGCAGGGAAAGAAATCTTTCGAGATGACCTGAAAGATGAAAACAGGTCTGTCTCCCGCTATGGGACATTTTTTTTTCCACAGTAATAAAAATTGGGTCAATAAATATTGTCTTGGTCCTGAAGCACCATGGCACCCATTTGACAATATTGCACCAAAAACGGGTTCAAATGTTTGATACTTGCTATTCATAGCAAAAACAGTCAGAGGCTAGTACCCTTGGTAGTCACTAATGTTCACAGTTTATGCCATTCGTTATACCGTACATTAGTGTGACATCTTACGGTCATCACAAGCAATGCAGATGGAAAGTGATGAAGGTCATATTGCACATAAGCACAAAACTATGAATAATTACATATATTCAGCAACATCTGGGTCGTTGTGGGGTGGGGTGTGTGTGGCGGGGTAATTTGTGCTATAATCAACACAGATGTCTAAATGACAAATGAGTTGAGTAAAAAGTGTATGGTTATTATTTGCCCCCTGTTCATAACCAATTTTGACATACGTCATTAATCAGCGTGATAGATGCAAGACTGCATTTGTTGTACTCTTTTGGATTTGGCTTTGGGATAGTTTTTTTGTTAGTGTGTCCTGGCAAACAGATAGATGCCCTTTGGCTATAGGCTGTGGATGGAAGTCAAGTGACTGCCTCTTGATTTATTCTTGAAGATTAAATGTCAGATGAAAAGGAGGATTTTTTGTTTTGTTTTGCTCTATCACTCCATAATCGCAGGTCTTGAATTCAGAGATGCACTATTGGTTTGTTTCAAAAGACATGCAGGCTGGATCAAAGATAAGGCCCTCTTATCCTTTCCTTTCATCTGAGCCAGATGGCTTTTGACAGCAGAGGAATACAGGGGGGTGGGGGGGGGGGGATCAAGTCAACGCTTGGTGTGTTCTTACATGCCAATCGAGACTCACGCATATATGTATTCAGGAAGAAACTATGCAGAAGGGGTTCCCTCCTTCTGTTGATGTTTGTGATTTCAACGCACGTTCTTTAAGGATGAGCTTGAATAAGGCTTGATAAATTCGGTCAAACTGCCTCTCTCATTTTAATCTCTGATACTTTAAAGACAACGAGGATAGCATGAGTGAGCATAGCCCTGCCTGTTGCTTCTATAGCAAAAGTGATTTCAAATGAAAACATTGAAATGCGCATAGAATTGTTTGGTATGCTAAACATCTTTATTATAACTACAGTATTCATCCTGTCATTGTGGTTCTCAGTTGACACATCTTCACTCCCTAAAATACACTTCACATTTTTCACCTGCTGAACGGTTAGTGAGCAACACTGAGCATCATCTTGTTTCAGCGTACAGGTATGACGTGCTCCAGGCCGTCTGCAAGGGCAGGAGCTGATGTGTCATCCATCAGAGAAAATCAGATCACGCAATCAGCTGGACTGTGATGGACGCCCTGGACGGAACCTCAGGTGTGTACGGAGAGAGAGCCAATTCAAGAAGATGAGCGTCATTCATCTGCATTTGTCTGATGGTTAAGCTAGAAATGCCAGCACATCTGTACCATTTGTAAAGTTCAGGCAATATTTCAGAAAAAAAATCAAAAGTACAAAAGAAAAACAAGCATTAAAAAAACCAACAAACAAAGAAACTCATTCACTTGATGTATGATCATGACAGCATATTCCACAGCACCAAACATCAGCCCTGGCATTCCATTCCGAGAGCATTAAACAATATTTAGCAGCAATAAAAACAAAATCGTCCGTCCACCAGCACAAAGATAAGTAGCAGACAAGCCAATATGGGCGTGAGGGGTTGATAGGGCAGGTGCATAAATTGCCTCGTTGTCAGGGTTTTGCCCGGTAATGAGTATAAATGAATTGGAAAATGTAGATCGACCCGCTCCCCTGCATGAAAATTGATTCCGCGCCTCTACTGACACATCCGCGTGGAAAAGAGAGATAGAACAAAGAGACAGAGACACAAGGGACGCTGGGTAATGGTTGCGTCTCCGCCCATCTCTGACCCCATTCCTGAAGCCGCTGCGCGTCTCTGTGAGTCTGGGATGCAGCGTGGTGAACGGTGGTGAACAACTCTGGATTTCATGTCACTGCATGTTACTGTTGGGCAGAGAAAACAGAAAAAGTGAAATTCCTCAGGCTGTTGTTTAAAGCTATGTTTGCATTGTTTACTGTCTAGTCTGTTTGTTTCTTCGTCAGAAAGTGGGTGTAGTGGTTGAATAGCGTATAGGAAATGGCCATCTCAGAGTCGCTATAGGTTATGCTTATGATGGGTGTTAGTGGTGGATTGTTTTAGCTTTTTCAGCAAGCTCTTGCTCATGCTATAGTGATGAAAGGAGAACCTGGAATTAATTGAGGTTACTTATTATGAATTCATGCAGTGAAATTAGTTGATTGAGAAATGATTTAGGGTGAACAACATTGACAGAATTGTATAGGAAGTCAATCGTGACCTCTCCCTGATCATTGCTTCCTTGTTCACCTATGAATAATCTAAAGCGCAGAGAATATCGAGCACTTCACTGCAATCACTACCCTATGAACAAATATTTGCTAGCGATTGATGTGAAGAGTCGGAGTAAGATTATACATCATTATTCGATGTGTCTAACTAAACACACACACACACACACACACACACACTGTGGGGTAAACCCAGCCCGATCTGCCAGTGACTGGATTTCACCCTGCAGCTCAGGCTGGAAACATGGGCTTTCTGCCCAAATTTGCAGGAACCAGTCACAAGCTTATCCACCAGGAGCACCCGGATCATTGGTCTGATTGGTTGAAGGACTATCCAAATGCGTACAGAGTCATTTGAACTATGCCCACTGATCACGCCTCTTGTGCAGTAGAAATACAGTGCAGACTCTCCAGACTAATGATCCATCTTAAAAGATTGAGCTTAGTCTGGTGATAGCCAGACTATCTCATTGGCTGTTGCAGTCACACACAAGTCTGGTAATATAGATACTAAATACTGTACAGTAGGTGGAATATAGGATCCCATATGTTAACAGTTATTTGCAGAAATGTACTGAATTTGACCTTTACTTTGTCATTAGTAAACTTTTCAAGAGGAAGACTTATCAGAGAGTACATATCTGACTAGTGACTATGTCTCATCCAATGCACACCTTACTTACTCATGTTCATTTTAATTATCTTCCATGCATTGGAGACTATCTGCAACACATATTATCACTGTAAATCCCAGATGTGGGACAAACATTCGGCTCCGCTCTCAGCACATTTCAGAAATGATAATAGCTGAACTGCAGGTGATACAATAACAACCTCCAGCACACTGGAATCAGCAATCTCCACTTCAAAGTGCCTCGCATTGTTTAAAGAGGCTTACTAGAGAACATTGTGTACTTGCTTATAATGTGTCTAACCTGATTCCATCAATACAAGTGTGTTTCTCCAAAGTAGCACTTTTATGACTCTTTCTTATTCAAGCTCTACCTATTGTACAATGTCTTGTGCGTCACAACTCCTCACAAGACTCCCGTTTGATCAAGACAGGCTCCATGCTTAAGGAATCCTTACATTGGATCTGCCTGTCTGTCGGCATTGTTGAACATCCAGCTTGGCATATAAGACTGCTGTAACTGCACCTACACTTTTGCATCACTACAAAATGGTTATACACATGTTCCAACTTTGTACGAAAGCATGATGAGGCCACGCAAAGTGTCAAAAAGAGACTCAGGAGCTTTGAACAAGAAATGTTACAGAAGAAAGTCATTTCATCATGTGTCAAGTAAGACGTTCATTTCTGGATAGTGTTGTTTGTGTTGTCTTTCATTTGTAAAGCAGTTGTCATCCACACAGCAGAAATAAGACATGCATGAACCACTTTACCCTGCATTGGAGATGCACACATGCTACACACAGGCTCATTAACTGGTTATGAATGCTTTATAAAGCACTTATAAATATATCGAATGACACAGACTGCATGAAAAAGTGTGAAAGGTCTTTGAGATGAGACATCAATATTAGTTCAGATGTATAATGGTAAAATCAGATGGTATTTTAATATTGGCCAATAGAATGTTATTGAAGATGGCAGATTTTTATATCAGCCCCTGACAATTACAAAAATAAACCAAAAGAGAGGACATATTACACTCACCACTGAATATGTCTTGGTGCATATTTGAACTTATGCAGTCCTTTTTCTGTAAGATTGTCAAGCGAATTAACTCATAATTTGATGTAATTTTAACCGATATTAGAAGCACCAACATGATGTTGCATTGAACAGGCAGATTCTAGTGATTTAAAACGATGTCTTAATGCACATTTTTCTACTGTGCTGGATGGTTTTCCATCAACAGATGTATCGAATGGAACGTTTCTAGTGAATGTATCAAAGGTAGAAAATAGAATGTGAGATGAACGTCTTGGTATAAGTGAGAAAAAAAATCTGTTAAAAATATTTTTTTATTATACAGTAGCATAACTTTGGGGATCTTTCCTAAAGTCGCCTCCTCTGAGGCTTTACACCCATGTCTCCACTATTTCAACCAAACACAATCTATTCAACGGCTTTGAAGCCTTAGCAGAGAAAATGAACATATCTCTGTCCTATTTCATACTGATGACACGTGTGCAGCTGATAGCAGAGCCTGATCGACTGATATAAAAGACAGGCAACTGGAATCAAAATTGTGGTGGTTATCTCACTCACTTAAATTTGGCACTTAGACAGTGAGAGATCAAGAAAGAATTGTAACTGGCTGACGACAAAATCGGCTGTGTGATCTTCATATTTAAATGTTCCGAATGGATGACGCAGTCTCTCCTGAGCACATACTGTACATCCACTCTCATGTGAAGCAGAATTGTGGCCTCTCAAGTCTGAACTTCAGTCTTCAAAATACTGCCCCTGCAGTTTTCTTTGTAGTCCTCTCCGTTTTCAACTGTGTAGAGAAACAGTGTGTAAAACATTCCCATCAGAATTTTATTCAATTACAAGACAATAGACAATTGTTCATTAGCAGGTTTGGATTCAGATTTTTGCATCCCTAACCTCATATTTGAACAAGTTCCACAGAATGGGTATCATTGGTTTTAACGTCTATTCTGTAGCCCTGCATTGAGATTATCATCATTGCGTCCACAGGACAGGACAGGACAAATAACACTGACAGCACAACAGCAAAGTGCTCTGCTGCTTTGGTGCAATGTGGACTTTTAAGTTGTTTTTCACCCCAGACAGATGTCAGTGAGATTAATAAGGACTGCAGTGTGCGTTAAGAAGTTGAAACTCTGTGTGTGTGTGTGTGTACGCACACAGGAACAAGAGTTTTGGCAATGCAGTTCTTTCCAGAGGTCAAGCAACCAGTCAACACTAAACTCTATAGTGTACATCAAGTTCACATTACATTACGTACGTTTTTGAAGTTCACTTAGGCTCAGTTGTTTTCTCAGTCTTTGACAATGTGTCAGCATTCATCTGATGCACTCTTGATTATGGTTAGCACACATTTCGGCTGACATTTGGACGCAACACTTAGACTTCTCAGCTTGAGAGACAGGGTACATTAATTCCCCCCTGTCACTGCAAGTTATCAAACTAAATGAATAAGCAATGACGGGATGTGCTCCACAACAGCAGGCTCAGCCAGATCAAAAGACTCAGAACACAGTAGGACTGCACGGTTTGGGGGGAAAATATCTAATTGCGATTTTTCACCACAGATACTGTGATAGTGATTTGATCTGTAAGTATCATTTTTGAGTCACGCTTCAGTTCAATACTCCAAATTCCACTCTGTCACGAGCGAACAAGTCCCAAGTGACACACTTCTGCTTAGTGAGCTTGTGTGGTGCATGAGAAGCACAGCTTCACTGTCTGTCACAGAAGGTGGATAACATGAACATAAAAATCAAGAGATGTGACAAATAAATTAACCACCGAGGCAGTTGGTGAGCTGCTCAATTAATTACCACCTTTGCGATTAGCTAATTGCATTAGCTCAAATTTCGATCAAAAATTGATTCATTGTGAAGCCCAAGAGAACAGCTTTCTTGCATTCTGCTGCGAGACCTTTTCGCCACGGTGTTTGTTCCGAAAACGTTGCCGAGAACGACCGCTGACAGAGTGAGCGAGCGAGTGAGCGAGCCTTCGCAGCAAAACATCCATTTCCCCCGCACATGCAGCTGGGTCTTTATATGACCCACTTGAGTTTTTAAGAGTCTGGCGGACGGACGAAACGCAAAGCCACTACACCAAAATGCCCCCTGCCTCACCACCGCACCACGTCTCCGTAAACTCTCCATAAACCAAAAGCTTGGGTCATTTCCCGAACCCGATCGGCGGCTGCGGCCCCCCCTGAAATAAGTCGCCTATCTGCTTGTTGGCCTTAAGTGTCCCCGCACGGCCCCTGGCTGCCATTCGTCAGATGGAGATTAGGAGCGTGGCGCGCTCACAGGCAACTCAGGATAGTCTCTCCAACCCAACCCACCCCAAACCCCCGGTTTCCTATAGGCCCCCAAAGCACACTGCGGGAGCACACCCGGCTAGCTCCAGGGGCTTGCCAATGTAGGCCAGCAATCCTCTTCATCCACATCCCTCTTTAACTCTCTCTCCTACTCTCTCTCCCTTTCTCCTACTCTCTCTCTCTCTCTCTGTCTCTCTTTCAGTCGCTCACATCCCCTGTTTCCAATCCTGTCTCCCGAATCACCTAATCAGGGTACTGTATCTGGCTTCCCTCCCTTTCCTCTCTTTCATCTCTGCTCTCTCTCTTTCTCTCTCCCTCTCTTTCTCTCATTTGCTCCTCTTCCTCTGAGTCTCAATTGAGCCATTGAGTAAATGGTGCTGCGTTTGCTTGCCTTATTTCCACTATCACGCTGGCACAGCCGGGGCTGTGGTTCCGCAGTTCCTTTGTGCCCCCCTTCCTACTTCTCTCTTCCTCCTTTCGCTCCCTTTCTTCTTCCCTCTCTATACCCCACCTTTCCGCTGCTATCTTTACGTCTCGCTCTCTCACTCTGCATCTGCCTCTCCCTTTTCTTCCATCGCCCATCCTTCTATTTTCCGCTCTCTATCCCTCCCTCTCCTGCTCCTTCTCTCTCACACAGACACAAATGCACGCTCTCTTCTTTTCCTTATCTCACCCTCTCTGCATCTATCTCTTCCCCTTTCCCTTTCTCTCTCTGTCTCCCTCCTACCCTCTCCTGATTTCTCCCTCCCTCTCACTGTCCATCACTCCCCCTTTCTTTCTTTCTCTCTGTCTCTCTCCCACTCCCACCAACATCCCCCTTACTTTCTGTCTCTCTCCCTCTCTTTCTCTCTCTCTCCCACTCCCCACCTTTCTGTCTCTCTCCCTCTCTTTCTCTCTCTCTCTCCCACTCCCCACCTTTCTCTCTCTCTCCCTCTCTCTCTTTCCCACCCCCTTTCTTTCTCGCTCTCTCTCCCTCTCTCTCCCACTCCTCGCCCCTTTCTCTCTCTCTCCTCTCTCTCTTTCTCTCTCCCACTCCCCCATTCTCTCTCTCTCTCTCCCACTCCCCCCCTTTCTCTCTCTCTCCCTCCCTCCGTGTCTCCCTGCGCTGCTGGAATTCCACCCTGGGGAGCTCAGCCTTGCCCTGAGAATGATTGCAGACAGGCCCTGGCACGCGCGCTGAGGGCCCCAGCCTCCTGAGCCTGGCCACCGCGGCCTCTGTCACTGCAGCTTTGGCCAGACGTCAAGCCACTGACACAGAGAGCCATTGAAAGTGTTTCCCGAGTAGAGGAGAAAAAAAATGATAAACGCACGCTGCCTCCTGAGCAGCCAGTGTGTGTTTGTGTGTGTGTGAGTGTTTGTGTTTAAGGGTGTGTGCCTTTTTTATGTGTTTGTATTCGTCTTGTGCGATTGTATATATTAGTGTGTTTGTGGGACTGTGTGTGAGTTAACATTTGGCAGCGTCTGTATGGTTCTCAAGCGGCTCTGTCAAGTCTTCTGTTGAAGCAGAAGGCCATATGCTAAATGTGTATGTCACTACAATTTCTTTCTCCCCATTTCACATTGCTAATGCATATGGTGATGCATTGAATTTATCCATTTATGATGAATGTTATGCTTAATGGATCTAATTATGAAAATCATTGTGCAATGTTTAACCCATCGTTTATCACAATTACACCATTAGTATGTGGCAACAGAAATGCATGGAGAGTGAATAGAGTCACTTGGAGTAGGATACTGTTGTTTAATTTTAATTAGATAGATAGATAGATACTTTATTGATCCCCAAGGGGAAATTCAAGGAATTAAATAGTTTAGCTGAGGTCGATTTTGTTTATTTAATATTTTTGTGTAGACTAGTAGACTTATGTAGACATAGGCTGACGCCCAGTTTTTATCTTGATTTTTTTTCTTAATGCAGTACATTCACATGGTGATTTTAGTGGTTTAGTTGCCCAATACAGTACATATTTTTGAAGAGTAGAAATCCTACCCCTATTTATTCATAATCACCAATCTGTACTTAAATAACAAATGTATAGTTATTTTGACTTCGTCATACTCAATTTCTAGTCAGAATACTGCTGATACTGCTCCATTGGGCTGTGGGGCGTAGCGTGGGGCGTGTTTTAACCGGCTAGGGGAAACTGGCTCTGCACTCAATTGGATAGACCTTACCAATCAGAGAAATTAAATAGCTTACCATGAGCTGTAGGAAGAAGACCCAAACTATTTGTCGTCTCCACAAAACATTTTTGCTGGCTATTATTGCGCTGTCTACATATCATACAACACCCGATAGAGAAATACGTAGCAGGGTAGGCTATTTGGAAAAGACACATATTTCCCCTCCCCTCTGTTCACACCGATGGTAAAAACAGTTGAGGAAGGCCGGGTGTTGCAAACCCTTGAGCAAACAAGGTGGCCAATCAGAGCTTTCAAACAAACAAGGGAACAACATGCCACAAAAATGCTGTTTCAGCTTTGCTGAAGTTTTCAAAAATAATCGTTTTCAGTGTAAAAACCTCAGTGTTTGTGTCAATGAAAAGCCAAACCACATTGAAACAATAATTCAATTTTCCTATGTGTAAACGGGGTCTTATAAGCCATCTGTCTATAGCTTCTAGCCACGGCGTTGTCATTACAAATTAAACCAACCTAAGTGTGCTCAGGTAGCGTGATAAACGAGGCACTGTTGCTCATCATCATCGCACAAAGCCCAATTTGATTGGTCCAAACAGCTCTGGTTCAGGCATAGTTGCTCCACAATGGAACAAGTCCAGAAAAAAGAAAAAGATACAATAGAAAACATATCACAAAGACAAATACAATTGGTTGGATAGTTGATCGTTTCTAGTGTCATCTAGTTGTATGTTGTGACCTCAGACTTCACAGAATAAATAGAAGAGTTGGGTCTTCAAGAGCTCTTAGAAGACACCTCTGCTCTAGAAGGTCATTCCACCATCAGGAGACTGCAGATTTTTTTCATTTGTAGTCCCCCGATGATGTAACAACCTACCAAATGCAACTAGCGCAAGTTATCCTTCTCTATCTTCAAGAAGCTCTTGAAGACCCAACTTTTCCGAGGGTGCCTCCACACCTACAGTAACATTCACTTACCAATTACCACATACACTCATCTCTGTCTCCCCTCCTTTTCCTCCTCCTTCTTCGTCTATGTTATCTGACTACACTTTGACTACCCGTAATTTTCAGACTATTAGCCGCGGCTTATTGATTTAGCAAGATTTCTTAAGATATGAGGTTACAGTAATATAAGGGGACAGTTAATATGGTATCAATATGGTTTTGTTTCTTTTAACTTGCATAAAACACTATCTTGCGGCTTATACACAATGCAGGTTATATGTGGGAAATTACTGTAGGACTTCAAATGTCGGCACTCTCATCCTCTGATAATAGTATTGATTGATGTATTAATTGCTATCTAGGGTCTCCTCTGCTTTGTGGCTCGAATGTTATTGCGTTGCTTTGGATAAAAATGAATACTATAAATGCAAATAGACTTAAGGGCTGAGAGAGAGAGAGAGAGACTTTCAGTGTCTGTAGTGAGCACTGTAATCAATTTACCTGTTACACTGTTACACTGTAGACTCAGGTTTTTGCAGACACTAGAGAGCTCTATTGTAGGCCCACTATAACCAATTTATGTGGTCTGTAATGGTCCACTGTAGGCTAGTGGTAAAGATTATGTCCACTTCAAGGCTACTTCAACAGCATAGTATCAGTGATCATTGCCATTTAATGCCTCCTTTCACAAAGCAGTAAAGGCTACTTCTTAAACAACCAAACGGTGGCTGCCCTACCACATGTGCTGCCCCTATACTGTTAATGTCTAATCCTGCAAACTAAGCAGTGAATAATCCCACAGAAGAAGGTTTACTAGTCAGCCAGGTGTTTGCCGTGGCCCAACAGGGCAATGGAATAAATGCTGGTCATTGAGCAATTCAAGAAAATCCACTCCATCTTGCAGTATGCAGCCTACCGGGGCAGACTACTTTTTGTAGTACAATTTTTAGCTCCACAGCTCCTGACTTAACAAATGACTTACCTTAAACACCCATCATATTATTTGCAAAGCCATGTGATTTTAACTCAGAGAATACAATACGTTTTGGTCCACTGGCCAGCATATCATAATTAGTTTGGAAAACAGATAATTTATGTGTCGGATAATCATAATGTAATCTTTTCATTTAAAATCCAGAATTGGCTTTAAACTTTATTCAGGTTTCATCTGTATTCATTTTCTACGGATGTCTGTTCATGGATGGAAGAAACATTCAGCGCAGTGCCAAAGTCTGCTATCTCTGACTAGGCATGAAGGTCCATCTGGGAATTGTTTCCCAAACACCCATGAAAATGAGGGTTTTATTTGTTGTCTCACCAGTCTGTGATTTGGCGTAGACACCAAATTGAACACGTTGATGTGGAACCAACTGTATGCCCTCAGCAAGTATTTGTAGAAATATCTTTTGCTTTGAATATTTTGTCAGTTATTTGAAATGCATTTGAAATGCACCTATGGGACAGTCTTACATAGGTTGCTTTGCGGGGCATTGTCACAGAGATGTAAATTACTTTATAGGTGCGGAAATATGACATTTTGTTTGGCAGCAGGCAGGGCATGTAGAACAAGACTGGATTTCGGAGGAGGTCTTGTTAGTTCCACATGTTGCAGATTTTCAACTCCGCCATCCTCAGCTCGCCTCCTGGGAATAAGACAGCTTGTGTTGCCTTCCTGTGCCATGTTCTGCATTATTATCACACTGAGAAAATCTTTACTGTGTCCCAGCCTTGCTTGGGATTCACAAAAAGATGGAAAATGATGTACAGTCAGGTCAAAATCATATTCACTAATGCCTTGATGTTAGCACTCCTGTTTTGTTCATTCCATGTTTACTAGTGTTGTGTTCCTGCTAAAAAATGGCGCTACATTACAACTTGTTATAAACTCATAGTAACACATGCATTATAATCTAGTGTTATGATAGATACCAATTTTGAACTTCAATTTGCTATATAATGGTCTGCAGGCCTCATTGACCTGAGCTCGTGCAAGTCAGAAAGGGGAGGATTCTATTGGGGAAAGGTTCCAGTCAGGCTGGTATAGAGACAAAGAGGAGAAGTGAGGGTGTGTGTGTGTGTGTGTGTACAGAAGCACAGAGACAGTCCATCTGATCAATAGGTGTGTGCCTGGACATTTTCTCACCCATTCATTTCTAATGACTGGTCATTTTTGACAGAGAATTCACATGGTGTTCTAAAGTTATATAATATTTGTTTTGTGTGTTCAGATGCCCCGTGTTAACAAATCCATGCAGTCTCATGATAGTCAGAATAAATTAACAACATTGTTGAGTTTAAAAAAAAAAAAAAAACAGATCAGGAGGCTTAGACCAAGGGAGTAAAGTAACAGGTGATTACATTTTTTCTATTTGGCTACAAAGATGTTGATATCATGTCATGAGATATATTCCTCTATTGAAATGATTATTCTTTTGTGTGAAAGGAATGCCAGTTGAAGGTTTCCTCTCTAAACGTATTCTGTATTAGTTTGCCCTTGAGCAGAGATGTATAGTAACGAAGTAGAACTACTTAAGTACTCTACTTAAGTACTGAAATGCAGTATCTGTACTTTACTGGAGTATTATTTTTTTCTCCTACTTCTACTTTTACTTCACTACATATTTTTGATGAGTATAGTACTTTTACTCCGATACATTTTTTATGTGCTCCATCGTTACTCGTTACTGGTGTGTCGGTCACGAACAAATCCGTTCCGAATTGCTCACAAAGTCCTAGTCACACTGATGCGTGTCACTTGTTGACAGCACGATCTTAGCTATACAATGGGATTAAATAGTTGCTGTAATTAAGGGTTTGCGAGAAAATCAAGGTGAAGTTAGGCTACATGAGAAGCATTCATTTGTACAATAAGTCATTCTCGAGTAATCCCGTTTTTAAATTGCAACATTTCTTCTTGGTCTCCGACTTCAGTCTGTGTAGCACCCCACAATAACTAGCCTACTACTTGTATATTGTGTTCTTCCACTTGTTTGGTTTTAGAACATTTATTTAAACTACATAGATTACATAGAAAATAGGCCTAATGTAAACTTCATATGAATTTCAAAATGTTTGAAATACAAACATATGATATGAAGCCACCTTTTCACTGAGTGTGGGGAAGTTTGCCTTGTAATGTCTGGTCTCCACTGGTGTGGTGGGGCTCCCATATCAAATCAGTATCAAAATTCTTAACTTATGTTAAAACAATTGTGACACTATAGTCTTATCATGTATTTTTCATGCTATGGCTACTGACTGATGCATTAGATAGATAGATAGATAGATAGATAGATGGCTACAGATGATCAATGATTCTGTATACCTATTATTGTATTAAAAGTTGTATCGGTCATAACACCCCTACAAATGACATTGGGAAACCCATACAGTTATATTTATTCACCTTGTTTAACTACTACCACATGTTTATAGCCTAGTCTAGGGCCTAGGCTATGGCCCCCGTGTGTCTGCCAAGGGGCCTGCACTGAACGATTGTGCTGATACCTTTTGCACCCATCTCGTTCGCAAATCAGCTAATTACACAATACTTCTACTTTTACTTCCAGTACTTGAGTAGTATTTTAAAAAATAAACTACTTGCAATACTTAAGTACAAAACATGTTTAATACTTTAGTACTTCCACTTAAGTACGGTTTTTAAAGAGCACTTCTACTTCTACTCAAGTCACTTTTTTGATAGAGCACTTGTACTTCTACTCAAGTCTGGATCTCTAGTACTTTATACATCACTGCCCTTGAGTGAATTTGTTGCCAGTAGCAAGCATACTATATATTATCACCTTTTCAGAACCTATTCGAAAGTAACTGGTATACTTACCATACATGGAATGATATCCAGAAGATTTTTTTAAGTATACACTGGACTTACATCATACATACATAAATGGACTTGAACTGATGCAAGACTTGTAATGATTAAACATTCCTAACGCTATGTGTTGATAAAGCAAGCAGACAGAGAATTAAATTCAGACTGACCAACACTGGTATGCAAGTAAAGGTAAAGAGTAATGAAAAAAGGCTTTTTTCAATCTCAATCTCATTGAAATCTTTTTGAAATCAAGGACAGCACAATTATCACAGAAACTGCCAAAATGATATGCTACAACATGCAAAACACTTTTTCCTCGTCTCCTTCACCTAAGACCCTTCATGAATTTATTCCTTTATTCAGTGCACATCTTACCTGTCACAAGAGGACCGCGGGGCCATCAATGTGGAAAATGTTCTCCAAAAGCTAAATTGATGTTAGATGAGTCACTTGAGGAGGTTAATACATCTTGACTTACTTAAGGCGTGATATAGTGCTGTTTAATTAACACAGGGGAACCCAGAACAAACAGGTCTCACCTCACAGTTCCTCGTTAATAGCGATATTGTCACACACTCTGTGTTCGATAAATCAGGCTGTGCGTATGTGTTTAGCGGTAAAACGAAGTGCCGAACTGACCTTGTCTGCCGAGGATAAATCAACACCTCAAAAGCCAGGCCATAGTGCAGGAAACTCAGCAGACGTGTTGACAGGGTGTCTCACTGGTATGCATTATGTTCCGTATTGTTCTTCCATTTGTGCCCTGACATGTTTGTACGTCTTTTTTTTTTTTTTTTTTTTTATCTCACACACCAACAAAAGCTACTAAGCAAAGCTTTGGCTCATTTGCACAAAGCAGAGAGAGAGAGAGAGAGAGAGAAAAATGGAGACTCTTGTTCTCCCCAGAGGAGAGCCTGTTGTTGCTCTCAGTTATAATGATACCACACACAACACACAGAGTCTGCGGAAAGGTAATTACTGTACTGTCCTACCTCCCTCCCACCACCGACCCCCAAGAACAAAAAGAAAGGGAAAAAAGTCATATTATGCAACAGTAAGGGCACTTAATACATCAAAGCTGCAATGTCATCCAAGAAAAGTCTCCTCAACCCAACCACCCCAAAGGTAGCTTAATGTTGGCACTCTATCATAGCATGACTGTTTATGTTTATTCAGATTTAATAGCTTTGAGGCAAAGAGAAAATGAGCAGAAATGTGTATTCATCACCAAAAATATTCCAATAGAGGGTCAGCCATGCACAGCTGGCTATCTCATCCTTTTATACTATCCTATTAGCCTACATGACCAAATGTGACCTGCTGACCAAATCTTTCATTCTGAGACGTGAACCAGCCCCACCCACCCACCCCCCACTCCCCCAGCCTCCGGAGCCCATCCATCCACCTCATCCTTCGGGGACGCAGTTCCTGCTGTCCCCTACCGTCCCCTGCATTCTCCACTCCCTTCCAGTGGTTAGACTCCTGATGGGGATGTTTAGGGACGGGAGCCTTTAATGTCCCCATTCATTTTCCTGCGGGGTAATCGATGGAGCTCAGGGTTACAGCTAATGTGATTTATGAGACCTATTTCCGCTGTTATGCTTCATGTACAAATTGTCTTTGGTGATGTAAATTCGTCGTCTTTTCCTCTGACTTGCTGACTCCAAATCCGGTCGGCAAAACGGATGTAATTTATTTATGTTTCTCGCCAAGGAAATTTTTTTATTATACATTTTTCTTTTTTTTTTTGGCTTTCCTCCCTCACACCAGACATCTGCAAATCAGAACACGTCGGATGCTAACAGACAGTTTACTTTATCTTCATTGCACCCCTCCATATTCCTCTCCCCTTCGCCGTTGCTCCTTCACCGCCCGCCCTTACTGTTCCGGAAGGTAGACGCTGTGTTGAGCCACCCAGCTGTCAATCATGTCAGTGGGTGGTCCACATCAGAAACAGTCAGCATTCCTGCACGGATTGGTTGGCGAAGCAAATTCCCCTGTCGCTTACCCCCTGTCCCTCTGACCTACAAGCAAATGCCACACGCGTCCCTGAAAAAGTCACTCTTGAGCAACCTGATGTACATTTATTGTGTTGGAAAGCCAGCTCGTTTGCTTATTAAGCTAAAGTAATGTGATAGATTAAAAGAGCTCTTAAACATGGAATTGAGGTTTCAAGTGACCCCAGTGTAAATTTCAGGAAGTGACTAGGTACTTCTCTTAGTGTTTATAGAAATAAACCCTTTTTGGTATGCTCTTAAATGTAAGTGGAATAGTAAATTAAAGTAACTGAAGGCATATTTGTGGAGGGACTCTACACACACATTTAATAATAAAGAGCTTCAGTAAATGTGGACTTCATGGCAGAATAAAGCCTTATCTTCTCCTTGAATCTACTGCAAATAGAATCACTAAGAGCCGGCAAAACATTTGTTTGAAATTGATCTCTTTAATTGAATCCTCTTAAAACCCTTCAGAGTGATGGAGGAAGTGCTTCTCAGTCACCGATTAAACAGCACTCTCTTTACTCAGAGTGCTATCTCTATCACTTTACTAACTCTATGTGATCAGTTAATAAACACTACCGTGTACAATTACATGAATAAGTGACAAACTCCAACCTCCAACCTTTTAACTGTTGTTCATGTAAAATGCAAATGATTTTTTGTCGTAAATAACATCTATAACATGTATCTTACATCCAGAATTCCATTAGCGTTTAGTTAACTAACACATGTATTACTCTGAAAATACCAGATTTCAGACTTGATAAGCAGGCAGTTAACTGTTGTAATTAATGCTTTATTACTGTGGTATGAAGCCCTGCTTAATTAGCATCAGCAAATTGAGCCATATGAGGCCTATCTATATTCTCTTGGGCAAACACATTTTCCTAGACAGATGAAAAGATGTGTTGCGGAAGGACTATGAAAGTACAGTGAAGAGTAGAGAGCAGAGGGGGAGGAAGGAGCATGGAAGTATTAGTGAACAGCAGTGTGTACTGTACGTATAGTGGTGAAGATATTGTGTGAGCGTGTGCTTGCACGGCCCCCTGTGAACGCTGTGATGCAGTACGCACATGGGCACATCTTAAAGAACATTTTCTCTCTCACAAGGGGGTCTATTTTGTTTACCATTCTGTAATTTCCATCTAATTACCTCACACTGTTGTCTTAATCTAATATGGCGTGAGTGCTCAGGAGAAATTAAGCATGAACCGAGACTCATAAATAAATCCGGTTGAATCAGTGCATTAATTACTGTTATTACCAGTCACATGGACAGGTGACAGTTACATACATCAGTTGAGGAAAAAAAAAACATGAGCAAAATCTAATTCAAACTTCCATGTAAATTATTCAGGCATGGAATTGCTTTCAAAACTTTGAAATGCCTCTGTGGGCCAAGTATTGATTAGAAGAGAGAGGCTCTCATTTAAATGTCAAAAGTATTCTCTAAATGACATTTCTGATGTTGGAATTACTCCACGATCGCCATGAGAAATTACCTCTCAAAACAGCCTCAGGGAGCTCGCGTGACTTTTTTTTTTCTTTTCTCCTCAACAGCTTAATTCCCTCTTTCTTCTTTTCAGAAACGCAGAGCCTGCACAGGAAACCGGGGGATATAGGGGTTGTATACATAAGACAGCCATAAGTCCTTTTGTGCTGACCCTAGTCCTGCACAAGGGAAAAAAGACTCCTCTAAGAAAGCATTGAGCCTGACTTCCCCTGCCCTCTGCCTCAGCCTGCAGACTTTTAATGACAGCTAATACTATACTGTCTCTACATTGGAATTAGTCCATTTCCCCAGATTTCTCCGGATAACTTTTTTATCCATCCATCCATCTGTCTATCCATCTTTACGTCTATCCATCCATCTATCCATTTCAATCTTGTGAACTTTCAATGCCTGGTACTGTGTTTTGAAGCATTCTCTGCGAAGTCCCCATTTTAAAAGTTGACAGAATAAAGTCACATTCCCATTCATTCATTCTGTCATTATGTCCCATACTCTATGTCCAAGGCTGTCAAATACATACGGCAGCAGTGCCATAATTGCCATAATAGGACAGCAGTGCCAACAAGTATATCAAGCACGTAGAAATGATTAGCCAGTAATATAACTAAAGCCTAAGCCTAAAGACTAAACTCTACAAAGACATATCCCAATGTGATAATGCTGGGTTGGACACCGACGTGTCTCTGTTGATGCACGGACCGTTTCAACTGGGCACGTGCAGAAGTGCCCTTTTACCCCAGTGATTTCTAACGGCCAAAGATCTTCCCCTAGCTACCCTTTGGTTAATGTATCGCTCGTACGCCCACAGCTGAGCTGAATTATACATAAAACATATCATGCGGAGGGTTTCGGGGTGCATAGTGTGAAATCCATCCAGTGAGACAGCAGAGTCATTTTGTAGTCACGCTCGGGTTAATGTGGCTTTTTTAATAGAGAGGTTAACATGTCTTGGAATGCACAGATACCATGAAAGATATGTAAATGAACCTATGAATTATGAATAACAAGATATTATGTGGGAGGAATATGAGATCGGGAATACAGAGATGCCACATGGCTTGCTAATGGATCTGAACTGATATAAATAAATATTTTATATACATATTATATATATATATATATATATATGTATAAAGGACACAGCCTCATTACAAAACAGCCTCATTACATTTTTCAGTTCGCTTCCTGCACAACTGGTAGTCACTCCTCATGAGCACGATTTTGATTGTTTGTTGATTTTTTACATTTCTAATAAAAATAAAACTATCAAACCAATAAAAAAATAATTAACTTGTGACTGTGACACAATTTCATTTCATTTCGAAGCACCAATCTTAAATGCTGGATTTTTTTCTGAGAAGAAGGAAAATATCATGCGTATAGTCTCACGAGGATGCCATGTCAGCTGGCTGCTTTACTATAGGTTGTCGGCCGCTGTGCCTTCAAAGCCTTTGCCCTTTCCTGCTACCTCCACCTTTTGATTCACAACTCCTTGTTTTCCCATCTTCATCTCTCACTTGTGTTCTACTCCATCTCTCTCCAGCCCCTCCCATTCATCTTTTCCTTTCCCCATCTCTCTCTCTCTCTCGCTCCCTCTCTATCTCTCTCTCGCTGTCTCTTTCCTTAAATCTTCCCCCTCTCCCCTCACTTACTCTTTCTCCTGTCTTCACACCATTATTCTCCCCAGCTTTCCTCTTATATGTTGTTACATGCTGCTATGCTGCATGCTTCACTTTTTTCTACGTTTGCACACTCTCTCTCTTTCTCTCTCTCCATCTCTCTCTCTTTCTTCCTGGACTCTCCTGTGTGCCTGGCTGTCCTGATTCACTGCTTTGTCGTTTGGATCAATAATCAGGCACCATTAGAGACGTGTCCCTTTAGCCTTCCTGCACAGAGCAGACCAGCGGACATCCCGTGGCCAGCTATGACTCTGGCCACATCCCTGGACCGCAGCATCCCCTCTAACACACACACACACACACACACACACACACACACACAGACACACAGACACACACCTCCTGCCTACCCCCTCCTGCCACTGCCAGCACCAGTCCTCTGTGTGTCTCAGAGAACAGATTCTCATGGCAGCCACCAAGCCGAGACCAAAGTCACCACACAGACACACAGACGGCAAAAGACAACACAGATGGCTGACAGACAATGATAAAGAAAAATATTTCCCCCTATTTTTGCTTGTGTTTGTGGGCGTTTGACTTTACGTATGATGATTTGTACTGGTACATTAATTTTTATACGTACGTGTGTTTGTACAGTATATGCATGTGTGTATATGTATATATGTACATACAGTATACTGTATGTGCATATATGTGTGCCTTCTGTTTAGCTGCAGAAGGTTGCCTATTACTTACCCCAACCCCCCACTCTTCCCATTAAGTGTTCACACCAGTCTCTCTCTCTCTCTTTTGCTCTCCCCCCTTTCCTCCCCTCTCCCCCTTCCTCTCTCTCTCCCTCTCTTTTGGTCCCTCCGCAGCTGTGGTCTACAGAGCATCACCTCCTCACCACTGAGTGGGGGAGCAAGAGAGAGAGAGAGAGAGAGAGAGGGGGGGAGAAGGAAAGAGGGAGGGGAAACCATATAGGAGTTCCAGGCAGAGTTTGAAAAGCCACAGAGTGCTTGTGGTTGAGCAGAGGAGACTATGATGAGAGAGCGCTGACTCACACACACACACGCGCGCACACACAGACACGCACACACGTACATACACACATACACACACACACACACACACACACACACACACACACACACACACACACACACACTCTCCTTCTCTCTCACTGTCTCTCACATACACATGCACACAACACTCTTTTGCTCCCCCTCTCTTACTCACACTCTCTCTCTCTCTCTCTTTCTCTCTCTCTCTCTCTCTCTCTGTCTCTCACACACCACTCACACAGTCTCTCACACACACTTCCATACTCAGTCACAGAGGGTGACAGTAATTCTTCTCCTCTTCTCACCATGCTGAGAGAGCGGAGCAGCAGCCGCCAGACGTGTGAGCGCAGCGCAGACCCAGCCACGGCCGCCGCGGCCACAGACGCACTCGGAGACGCGACACTCTCCCGGCCGGGGCAGCGAGGGACAGGGGGGGACGGAAGGGGGCAGAGGCAGCCGATGAACTGACCAGGGGGGGGGGTTGTGAGGAAAGAGGAGGACCACCACAGCTCAAGTGAGCGCTGAGAGAGAGAGGGGGGAAGTCACAGAGCTGCACCAGAAGCAGCAGCAGCAGCAGCAGCAGTAGCAGCAGCGGACGAGGCGAGAGAGGCAGCACCGCCCACCCATCCACCACCACCCTCCCCTCCTCCACCCACCCACCCACCCGCCGACTCGCTCGCTCTGCCGCTGAGGGGGAGCGGGAGACAGAGAGGGACACACAGCTCCGCCGGCTCCTCCGGCATCTGCATTCACGGGATTCACCGACAGCCCTCCCACCACACACACACACTCTCTCACACTCACTCGCACGCACGCGTATGTGTGTGAACAAACACACACACACACACAGTGGTGAGTGAGCAGACATGCACACAAATACAAACCAGTACACACGTCAGGAAGAGAAGGATACGTGTTTTTTTTTCCTCAAGGCTGGTGGATTTTTCCTTCTTTCTTCTGGCTAGACTTTTTCCACCTTTTTTTTCCCATGTATTGCCATTTTTTGTAAAAGAATGGAAAAGAAAGAGATCTTTCTGGGGATTTGACCTGAAGTTACTTTTTTTTGTGCAGTGTTTCTTGTTTCTTCTGGGTTCTTTGAATCTCTCAGAAGCACAACAAAGTCTGCCGATATCTGCGTCTGCTGAAAATCTCCATTAGTCCAAGCACTTGGGCGACGTCTGCACTCTAAGTGGATTATGTGGAGGATATTTTGGACTTTCTCTTTTAGCTTAAAGAAATTTCCGTGACCGGTGGATTTGGCACTTCAATACAAGGACGGATCCTTTGTGCTTTCTCCCACCCTCTCCCATGGATTACCGCTGGGCTTTGAGCTCAGAGAACTCTCTTATGGAACACTGCTTGCGGCTTGTTATTAGGGAGAACAGTACAGACAGGAAAAAGTAAGTCTACCCTCTGTTCTTATTTAAAAGCCCACTGCTTTTCGTAGAGATTAGAGAGAGAGATTCCATTTGATTTGTACTGTATATAGAGTCAATGAATATGTAAATTGTGTGAATGCAGAAAAGTAATCTTGAGGGCAGAGAGCAGCGATATGAATAATCTGATGAGGGATCAGGTTTCTTAACACCCTTTCTGCATGGCTCGCCACGTTATGGTCATGAGTGGGGTGTGTGTGCCGGTGGCATGAAGTGTGTGACTAGTCCTCTGTGGTGCAGAAACCTGACTGTGTGGCAGGACTGGCTGAGGTGATCTGATCTGATCTGGATTGCCCTCTGTGTGTGTGTGTGTGTGTGTTTGTGTGTGTACATGTGTTTGGGTATGTCTGTGTCCTTGCGTGTGTGTGTGTGTGTGTATGCGTGTGTTTGTGTGTGTGTGTGTTTCTGTCTGTGTGTCTGTGTTCAGCTAGCGCAATCAACCTGGAGGTGTGCCACCATGGCAGAGGCGGCAGTGGCGTTGGCAGCAGCGGGGAGCGCCGCCTGAGCCCCCCCACCTTCGCCCTCACCCGCAGCCCCCGGGGGGAAGCCTCCTGCCCCTCCGCCGAGCGGGCCAGCAGCAGCAAGAGCAGCGGCGGCGGCGGGCGCAAGCGCCGCAAGGCTCCCCGCTTCGGCGCGGCGTCGTCCTCCTCCTCCAGGATGGTCCCGCCGCCCGCCACCAACAAGCCGCACGTGTGCCTCTCCACCATCCTCATCATGAGCAGCATGGCGCTGATGGACGCCTACCTGGTGGAGCAGAACCACGGCCCGCGCAAGATCGGCATCTGCATCATGGTGACGGTGGGCGACCTGTGCTTCCTGATCGTCCTGCGCTACGTGGCGGTGTGGGTGGGCGCCGAGGTGCGCTCGGCCAAGCGCGGCTACGCCATGATCCTCTGGTTCCTCTACATCTTCGTGCTGGAGATCAAGGTCTACTTCATCTACCAGCACTACAAGGCCGACCGCAAGAGCCTGGACGCGCTGGCCCGCAAGGCCCTGACTCTGGTGCTGTCCATCTGCATCCCCGTGCTCTTCGTGGTCCTGGTGGCCATCGACCACATGGAGTACGTGCGCGCCTTCAAGAAGCGCGAGGAGATCCGCAACCGCCTCTTCTGGGTGGTGGTGGACCTGCTGGACGTGCTGGACATCCAGGCCAACCTGTGGGAGCCGCAGAAGAAGGGGCTGCCGCTCTGGGCCGAGGGCCTGATGTTCTTCTACTGCTACATCCTGCTGCTGGTGCTGCCGTGCGTGTCGCTGAGCGAGATCAGCATGCAGGGGGTGAACATCGTGCCGCACAAGATGATGCTCTACCCCATCCTGAGCCTGGTCACCATCAACGTGGTGACGCTGTTCATCCGCGGCAGCAACATGCTGCTGTACCGCGACAACCGCGTCTCGGGCATCCTCATAGGCAAGAACGTTCTGGCCATCATCCTCAAGACGTGCAGCTTCGTGCAGTACCGGCGGCAGATGCAGAGCGCGCCGCCCGCCTTCGGCGTGGAGCTCCAGAAGAACGCCGCCGCCGCAGCCGCCGCCGCAGCCAAGAGCCGGCCCATGCACGTGGCGTCCCCCCAGGTGATTATGCAGGACCAGACGCCCTTGCCCGAGGTCCCCCCTTGCGAGCACACATGATGCACACACACAGTGAGGCTCTGTGGCCGGCAGAGGATCACATAAACTTGGAGCCGCTGCGCATTTCTCATGGATATATATTCTCAACATAGACACCAGACTAGAAAGGATTCAACATTTTTCAAGTGACACAACCGCCACTGATTGCTAGATTGCTGTTTTTTTTTTTTTTTCTTTTTGCAAGGTGCCCTTGGAAAGAATTGGTGGACCCGTGGAGATTCCTGTGACGTGACTCAGACTCATACACCTCTCATGCATTTATTGGATTACGTATTTTTTTTCTAATCAAGAAAAAAAGAAAATCGAGTACAAATGCAGATTTATACTTATATTTTTAAAACAGTGTGTGGTGGTGAGTAATGGAATTTAAAAAGACAAAAAAATGTTGTGATGTTTTATTTTATTTTTTCAAACACAACCCTCTTCTATGCTAAAGAAGAGACTTGTTTCGTTGTGATTAAAGAAAAGAAAAAAACATATTTAATAACACAATTTAAAAAAAGCAAGCTCTATACAAAAGATTTTTAGCAAGAGGAAATTGTGTTTTCTATGTGACCTTTGATAAAGTCTCGTGTTTATATGCCACCCTTGGATTCCTTGTTTGTTTGTTTGTCTCTCACTGTTGGTTGCATGCTGCGAGGGGGGGGTATCATATTCGCTCAATCACTGATTGCTAAGGAGATTGAATATGTTTCATGTTCTAATTAGAATTCAGTGGGGTGCTTTTAATTAACCAGTATTACAAAGGGAAAATGGCCAATGATTTTCCTTGCTCCGTCCTAATCTCCAATTAGAGGCTATCTAATTGCTAATGCAGCCACTTCCACAACACCATTCATCTCGAGTGCGTGACGCTTTAACACGCAGTCCACTCCTGTAAGCCTGGCACCCAGCAGACGGGGATGAAAGACGCAGGAATGGACTTTTTTCTGAGATAATTTTTCTTATTCGGTTAATGGGCATAATTGAGGATGGTGGCTGGGGGGTTAGTCTCAACATGGCATTCATAGGAAGCGGGAGTCTTACGACCCAGACAATAGAGAAGGCACAGCATCCAGCCAGTCTGATCTCTGAGACAAATGCTGAGTCGCGACAGCAGGCTTAGCAGGCCCCCCTTTTGAAAAACGGCTCCTTATTAGTTATGACTGATTAAAAGCACTAAAAGTAGGTTATGGAAATCTTCCTGCAGCAGAGGCTTTAGTTTCAGAGGTGTCAAACTGGCAAAGGATGGAAGGGGGGAGATCACACTAGAGCCTCCTCTGTTGGAAAGGAGAGGAAGAAATTAGATAATGAATAATCCTAACGCTGAGATCATTAGGAGTCGGTGCAGAGGCTTCTCTGTAGTTCTCTTCTCTTACAATCCTTACTAGGGTTTTATTTGTTTCTATGACGAAAGGACTGACATTTATTTCTCCATTGAACATTTTTGTACAAGACACACTTTTTGGAAAACCAGTGAAATGTTGGTGAGCAAAGATTTAGTGGTCAGTTTTGATTTAGACCACAAAATGCTTCAGTCTTTGAACTCAGGCCAGACTCTGCTAATAAAAGGAATGTACTGTAAATGCAAGACACCTAATTATTTGATTAATTAAGTACTACGCAATGAATTGGTTAATTAATCTCATAACAGTGATTAGATAATTAATGACTCAGCAAGTCACAGCTGGACCCATTTGCTGCACTTTATTGGTCAAGTAACACATCACACAAACCCCAGTTGATCATTCTATGAAATAAACCATGACTGGGTGATGATCAAATTGGTGGAAGGGAATTGAATGAGGCGTATTTCTTCTTAATAACTGACTGGCAGCAGTATATCATCCTGTGTATTAGAATTCTATCATTCACAAAAGTGAATATAGCAAAGGATATCCATGTATTTGAAATGGTTGCATTTCCGGTGTAATATTTTTGTCGGTTTATACTACTGTAAAAGGCAATGACTTGCAATGCAACAATCAATCGTTGCAACCGTCTGATAAAATCCAGCTGCCTCGTACAACAGACCTTCGTTGACCTCACGCAAGAAGTTAATCAAGTCCTAGACAATAGCTCCCTCAGAACACAGGGTTAAGTTTGCCCCTGGATGTGGTCTCTCTATCCAGTTGATCACCCCCGGAGGATCTGTTGTATGCTTTACCTTTGTTATATAGTTGTCTATGGATTTAATTAACCCCAATGACACCCTGAGGCATAGCTCATTAAAACCTGGTCTGGCATGTTTGCTCAGGTTAGCTGATGGCTTAAAGGAAGAGCATGACGGCGAAGATACACAAGGCCACGTACCTGACCGTGCTGATCAAATGTCACAGTGTGAATGTGTCTGTGCTGAATGATGTTACCAGATACCTTATGTCTATAGTCGTTTTTCTTGTACTATGTTAGTCTTTAATAACATATCATGTGGAGGTAACCATCTAAGGAGGTATCTGGTTTATGGTAAATCCATGTGATTTTATATGTCATGGATTTTTTCATTCAAAAGTTACACACAATCATCGCTGATATCATCGCCACGGGCTGCTTTGCCTTGGCAACAGGGAAATCGTGGAGGTCAGCAGAATGTGTGATCGGTAAAGTTTCCCCCGGCCGGCCTCTGGAGGCCTGCTCCATTATTAAAGTCCATCTGATGGAGATCAATGGTGCAATCAGGGCCTCTGCCCAGTAGCTCCACCGCTGCCATATCACAACCCCCACCCCCACCGGTATTCTCTACGATTCAGCAGAACAGCCTCAGAACATGCGGCAGGTGTTCAAGGCCCCCGTCGTCCTCACGCATCCCATCCCATCCCCTCCCTCCCCCCTGACACTCCCAAATCCCTAACCCCCAATGTGCCTCAATCTCCAACCCAACCAGCCCTCTCTGGCTCACCCTCTTGCACCATTTGCGCACACAAGAATCAAGACATGCCACGCCATGCCATGCCAAGCCAGCTGCTGCAGTACATTCCCACCCACAGCCCACTCCCCCTCCTCTCTCTCCCTCTCTCCTCCCCCTTTCTCTCTCCCCTTCTCTCTCTCTCTCTCTCTCCCGCTCATCTCCGTTTGCTATAGTATGCGCACATATATTTTTCATGGGCAGAGGAGCCAAGAACGCATAGAGCACAATGGATGATCATGCACCTCACGTCAGTGTTACTGGATAGCAGGTTTGTCTGGAGGGGAACGTGGGCCAGTTCAGGCCTGTATGCGGGCCAAAGTCAGCTGATTTCTGGGTTTGTTCCGTCACAGTCTGCAGTAACTCAAGGACGTGTTCGATTTTGGGAGATTAGATTCCTTTGGGTTAACAATCATCCGGACACCTAGTACATCTCAGGAATTCCTGGAAGGGGGAAATGTGTTTGTGCACTTCAAATGATCTGTGGGTGTTGAGTCTGGCTAAATAATTCTGCGAAATAATTTACTGGAAAATGATCCATGCGCAGGAATGGTGCCTTCAAATGAAAGCTGGAGCTCTGTCTAAACGAGATATCAGGTTCATTTGGACAGAAACTCTCTCAGCGTATGATGTTTCCACTTTCAGTTCCATTACATATTATAGTGATAAAGTTTATGATTGTTGGTGTTTAAAAGTGAATTTGCATAAATTGGAATCTCCAAGTACACACGGTCAGCAATTTGATGTCTTGAATTGGCCAGGGTTCAGACTTGGGTCTATGTGTGTTCATCAAGAGTACACCTCTGCCAAAATAAACAACAAATAGGCTTCTCTCCAAAAATGCACATTGGTACTTCCAAAGGCATTACTTTAATCAGCATATTCATTGGCTTTTTGTGAAAATGCCCCAGTTATTTGAAGCACTAATTATGGAATCAATGAGAAAAATAGTGAATAATACTGTATTGTATACGTCTTAGAGGCCCAAAAGAATAAGAGACATATTTAGAAAGGCAATAGAAAGTCCCTGGTCTCTGGTGTATGCCATTTAAGTCCGACCTAATTTGGGGCCTGAAGGTTTTTGAAGGATGGTGCTCTTCTACCACATAAAGTTCCAGATTACCCAAGAGGTACTTTAAAGAAAAAAGAGTATGTTCTACCACGTAGCAGTGTGATTCATCTTCAGAGATTAAGTGGTAAATGAGGACTGCAGAGATTTTTTTAGGTTGAGGTAAGACCCTGTCTTTCATCAGGAAAAAACACATCTCCTCATTCACTTCAGTATATGAATGAAGGCAGGATAGTGTTGGTTTCCTGTGTATAGCCAATTAACCAAATGGATAAATATATTCTGCCAATTATGATGATGTTTAAATAAAGCAGAGACATATTGATTTAAATCAATTACAATTGATTAAGTTTGAACATCATATCCTTTAGGAACTGCCATCTATTTGCCATTATTTATAACCCACATATTCACTAAGAGCAGTACTGGCTGTACCCACCGATCTCTGTGATCCAAAAATTTCATGAGCTTCAAGAATAGGCTTACGCTTAGGGACGAGTTTCCAATGGAGGACAAAATATGCTTTCTAACCAATGGTCTGAAAGAAATAATTTCCTCTGATATGTTGCACTGGCAGCTCAGAGACCTTGAAATGAATATTTTATTATTTAGAGTTTCTTGAAGTCTTTCAAGTGTAAAAAAGGGTTGCAAATGTGTTGGGTCCCTTCAGAGAAACTGTGGTGACTATCACTGCAAACCCCTCAGTTTCACACCATCACAAAACATCAATTTCAAGCTTGCATAGGAGCTTGTCATAATACAATCCAACCAAACAAACAGTGCTGCATTTGTGACTTTGGAACTCTGAAGACAACTGTGGGTCTAGTGTGCTAAAAAAGAAGTTTGGAAGGAATATGATGAATAATTCCCCAGCCTTTCCCATTATGTCATTTGCACTGGGGTTCATGCTCACCCTCATCTTCAGCTGAATTCCTCTGGCTTTCTTTCTGTTGGAAGCATAAAAGGTTGTTACAGACGTGTTACTTACTCCTCGTGTAGCCTACACAGGAAGTCTTGGCACAATCCCTCTTTCACACACCAACACTATTTTTCACAGTTAACTTAGAGCAGCCATTAGGATGCGGATCTTGTGAATTAGTTGTAGAAATGAGTCTGGTCGTCTGCACAGCAAAGGGCCATTGTGTATTGAACTGCCTATCAGTTTATACTGATTGTTGCCAATCCTGTTTCATGGCCTGTGTGTGTGATTGTCTATTAGTTCCATTTTGTGCCCAAAGTTGACTATGATGAAATGGTGCATGATTGCTCAGGATAACAGGTGGAGGAAGCATGAAGGACATTATCACTATTGGATTAGTTTTATCTGAGGAGGTGTTGCAATGCAATTTTCAGATGATTTGACGGGATGATTGGTATGGGATGACAAATACATGTTATTTTCCTTCACTAACCATAGATTAGTTTGGAAAAAAGGCTGTCACGGTTGTTCATTGTGAAACACACACCTCCAACAGCTAAATGGCTAAATAGCTCTGGATTTGCAGAAACAGAAACAGATCATTTAGTTTATTAAAATGTTCTAGAAAGAACACACACACAAAGATATTGAGTTGGCATGCTTGAGGTACAACACATCACTGAGACCATAAGTGGCCCTGTAAGATCTGTACAAGGATCAAGGAACAAGATTTTTTTTTTTTTTTTTTTTTGCTCACGCAGTGGCCTTGCATTCATTACTGTAAGTCAATAAATCATGATGCTGCATCAAATCATGACGCTCACAGTATATCAACTGTGTGAGAACACATTTTGTATGCTTAAATATCACTAGCACTAACTAGTACGCTAAACCTAGAATTCAGCATTTCTTCATGCTGTATGATCTGCATATAGCCAAGAATGGAGATATGCAAATATATCTTTCAACAGTTCAAAGTCCCTTTGATTAACAACTTGTATGAGATGAGTCCTTTAAATATGCAGCATATAGATGGTGCATTTTCAAAGTCTTGTGTTCCTCATAATGATCTGATAGATGGAGTGTATCACCGCAGTCATGTTATATGTTTAATATGCAACGTGTCGTACATCTTATGGAGATATAATGAGACATGTATTTTCCCTCAATGCAAAATGAATCAACATGAATGAATAACGCAACAATGCTGGCCTATAATGTGATTTATTACACTCTACAAAGACGATAGCAGTTTTGAAATCCAATGCTTTCCTAGCCAGGCTACAGCTTTCCCCTTTACCACAAGCAGCAACAGTTTTTGAGAGTTCTTTCAGATACAACCGATAAGCACCATGGATGTCCAGGGCAGAGAAAGACAGGAATCGAATGAGAGAGAGAGAGAGAGAGAGAGGAGGGTCATCTATCAGGGGGAGAGAAGCTGGCATCGTGGGCAACTGTCAGCAGTGAGTTCCTGACTGGCTGACTGTGGCAGAGCCACTGCTAATTGTTTAGAGCCATTGATTTTCTCCCAAGGTAAGTCAACCCCCCCTTGATATTTTTATCTTCTTCTCAATTCTATCTCCCATGGACACAAAGGCCTAAGAAACAGCCATAATTGCTAGCGCTGGCCACGGATAATTGTGTTGACACTTCCTTTCAAATGCACCTGCAGACACAAGGTTCTTGTGGGATTAAATTGTGCTTTGCACTGCAGTAAGCAGAGATGTCATCTTTCAGCCACACACACAAGCACACACACACACACACACACACACACACACACACCCACACACAAACACGCAATTTGTGCAAGAAATTTACGCTCACTTTACAAACTTCGTTTCTCTCATCTCCCCTCTACAGTGATACACATATAAGTCACTAAAGCCTCCACTACTGCAGCTTGAGTCACTTGTGCATGTGATTTCTTTAGCTCTCTCTCTCTCCTGCCACTCCACTTGCAGATCAAGATAAAACGAAAGAGCGAAAGAGCATCACTTCTTCATCATTTGCTCCCTACCCCCAACCCCGCGCCCTCTCCAGGTGTCGTTGCCATGGAGACAGGTACACCTCAATTCCATCAGTGACGTCATACTGTATGTGCTTCATAATGAAAACACACACACACACACACTCATACACTCACAGCCACACACACACACACATACACACACACACACAGAGAGAGACCAAAGCAGGCCGTTCATCTATATATGCACCCAAAAAGCAAGATAACGAGCATCCTCCACTCGGCTCCGGGGCCGCAGAGCGCCCGTGTTCCGATCTGAAGGCGCACAACACGCGCCGCCACAACCACACACCGAGGAACAGGTTTCTGTGCCGCGCGCGCCGGCTATAATGAGCGTGTGAACACATCTCCCTCTGTTTCCTGTGCGCCAAGCTTTTCATCCACCTCTGTATGTTCAGAGTGAACAACAAAAAAAATATGATCTTCTGTGGAAACTCATTGTTCCCACAATCTTATTCCCTAGTGGTATGGAAACAAATGCACACTGGCATGTATATACTGCATGTGTTTGTATTTATCAACACTTTGAGAGATGATTCTGAATCACTTTATATAGACCATGTGCAGTGTCAAGTCAAACCAAAGCTCGCTGTAGTGACTCACATGCAATTGTCATGAATAGAACAGAGTAGGTATAGATTCCCTGGAGCTCTCCATTACTGTAAAGCCACTTTCTCTATCTCTCTGTGGCTGTGCAGACTCATCCATTCATTAGCCTCTGTATTGAATGTGTTCATGGCTATGTCAACATGGATATACAGTATGTGAAATCATGGAGGTTCACAACTTCATCTTTCCAACCTAGAATGTCCAAAATTATATTCACACTGTTACAGAAAACAATTTGTCATTCAGTGGTATATTAAATTCCCATAGGTTTGAGTAAATTGGCAATGGCCTATATCTCAGAATAATGAAATGACCCGACCTCGTGTCATTTTGGTACAAAAGTAGTTCGGGGCTATAGTGACACATACTCCTGCCTTAAAAAAATACGACCTTCATGACATCTGAGGCAAAAAGTGTGCATTCCATCGACTCAAGGCTTTGTAACTCTCTATTTACAGTCTAGGGGAGTGTGAGCGCTTCCCAATTTTCTCTCTCCACGCCCTTTAGCCCTCTGAGGGCTACATGCAATCTCCTCCACAGAGAAATATGCATTTATTGGCCTGGTGTCACGCAACAGCCAGTCAATTTATTGAACTGTGCCCCCCGTGCAGCTGTGCCAAACACACACACAAACACACACACACACACACACACACACACACACACACACACACACACACACACACACACACACACACACACACACACACACACACCTCTTTAAATCCCAGAAGAAGTGGGCTTCCAATCCCAACAGCAGCGATGGGGAACATGGTCACTGTTCATCACCTACAAAAAAAACCCTCTGAGATAGTGAGCCACTGTAGAGGAGTTTTTTAGAGGAGAGTGCTAACTCAAAAATTGGTTCCAGAGCCAGTTGTTACAGTACATGGGGCTATGTAGTGCACTGTGTATGGTCTTGCACAAGCTGCAAGTTTTTTTGCTTCTTTTATCTGAGCTACTGTTGTGTTAGTGATTGTGGAAGGGTCACTGAAGTGAAATCATCAGGAGTGTGTGTGTGGTATACCCCGAATGGTTGTGAACAATGTGTCAGTGTGTAGGCCCTATGCAGGTATTACAGGGAGAGAGGGAGAGGGAGAGAGGCAGAGGGAGTAGAGCTGAAAGCAGAAGATAAATAATGGGCAATCCTTTAGCCGTGTAGGGGAATCGCTCACTGGGGGATTGAGCTATGGATTGGAGACAGAGATCTACAACCGCTCGGTAAGGCAGGGAGTCCAGAAAGCATGGTTGCTCTAAGCGTGTGTGTGTGTGCGTGTGTGTGTGCGTGTGTGTGTGTGTGTGTGTGTGTGTGTGTGTGTTTGTGTCTGCGTGTATGTGTGTGCGTATGTGTGCGTATGTGTGTGTGTGTGTGTGTGTGTGTGTGTGTGTGTGTGTGTGAAGGACGATGAAGGGAGAGAACATGCCACAGACCCATGAAGCACACGACACATCAGGATGAAAAGTCCCTAAGGGAATCGCCATCAGTCAACGACTGACGGTAACGACCACCCCCCATGGCACCTGCGGTGACTTCAGGTTCCATCTGTGTTTTTACCACTGCCGTCACCCTTCACGGCAGCTCCTCCGACGGCCGTGCCTTTTCTCGTTCTCCTGAGGAAGGTCCTTCATCAGCCAATTAGGCTGTAAATCCTATCACTCACAGTCTGGAAGGCAAGAAAGTGCAAACAATGTCACAGTTATAGATAGCGGAGCAACATGATAGTCCAGTTGAAGATGACTACATACTGTTCATCTGGCACCTTGGTATCTAGGGAAGACTAAAGCTTAATGGTAATGAAGGCTGCCAAGTAGCGGTAATTTAGCACATAAGTAATTACACTTTGGGGTGAGATCAAACGGTTGATTTTAGGGATGTTGGACGTCTCTTCCAATTTAATATGGAAGAATAAATAAAACTTTGATTACTCTGAATAAAACATTATAAATAAGACAATAAAAAATCCTGTTGGCAGCTCTGCAGATGACCCCCAGGGAGTTTGTTGTGTGTAGTTTATCAAGTTTATGGCCTGCCCAGGGCCGGGGGGTGATTTTGTGCCATGGTCAGTAACCTGCGTGCCGTTTGACATGTGGCCTTTATAGCCGAGGATGGTGAGGGGTCTGGGGAGGGGGGGCGGGGGGGTGGTACAAATTGCCGTGGATGGCAGAAAAAAAAAAACACAACAAAACACAGTGGCTGTCTGTGGCTGGCTCCATGAAGGAGTAGACATACACTCTGTCACTCTAGGAAACTAGTCTCTAAACTCACATCAGGGGAGTGTCATTTGGTTTTAAACAACACCGCTATATGGATAGCCATCACTGGAGCTGAATTATGATTAATGCACATTTGCATCACAATATTGATTGATGCTCCAGGTGAACACCCCCCCCCCCCCCCCTTCTGCTAACAGCTTGAGAACAAGCAATGGGCTATAAATACTCTGCGCGGTAAACAAACAGATGATTGTGCTTAAAGACAGAGGCGTGATGTAAAAATTGATTTTCTGTCACTGGGAAATTTACTGTTTGTGAGGTATTGTACAGGAAAAAAAATACAATATCTGGGTATTGTACAGGAAAAAAACTGAAAGGGAAAACAAAAAATTCCACCTAATTTCTGCAACACAAGCCCACAGTCTTTGCATGTGAACAACAGAAAAGAACCAAAAGAAGCCAAATATTTTGGAGGCATGTTTGTTACATAATCAGGCCACATGGTTTAACTTTTAGTGCACGGCTCTCTTAGCGTATGCACATTTGAGAAGATCTCAGGCTAATTTGAGTCTAAATTACCATAATCCAGCCATTTATTATTCGGGGTTGCCAGAATCTTTATGAGGCACTGGCAACCCTCATGAATCACAATACTAATGTAATATCCAAGAAAAAGAAAAGCTGTAGAAGCTTATGTGTCATGACCATCTGGCATCCACTGTAAAAGTCAACCACTTGAGGATTGAGTGAAACCATAGCTTAACTGGGTCTCAGAAAATACACAACATTTGTCATTTTACCAGTTTCTTCTACAAGGCCCAAAACCAATCATCTCACCTGCCAGTGTCCAAAGAGGGGTGACAAGTCCATTTCCGCTGTGTGTGGGCGTGTGTATAACTAACCAACTGCTTCCCTGTGTTTAAGAACCTCTGAAGACAACACCCAACAGTTACAGTATGGCACACTTTTATTTACAGTAGCTCAATCAAAGCACCATTTAACAGACAACAGACATCTTACATTAAGCACTGTGGGTAGCATTTAATATGGGGGTGGGGTGGGGGGTATAATAGGCATCTTGTCTCTTCCCAGAGGGGGCTTACATGGATCTCACACCATACCAGTAGCATTTCCATCCACTCTAACACAGAGCAGCAAGGTTGCCCCAGGCCTGTGCTGTCCTTAAATTAACCCACTCCTCCTACATAGAGCCTCCCTAGGTCAGACTTCTGCTAGGTCACACTGTGCTGTGTGAGTACTTACGGTATAATCTAATACATCTTTAGGGAACGTTCCATCACATGCAGGGCCCTAGTTTGATAAATAAATCATGGTTATTTTTATGACATTTGCAGAGGTTCCAGAAAACCTTTTAAACCAAGTGGGATGATCCGACTTAATAGAGTATAGCCAGAGGTATATAAATTTTGAGAAGACTGCAGATGTTAGGAAGATTCTGTGAGTGTGTGTTTGTGTGTGTGTGTGTGTGTGTGTGTGAAGAAATGTCACAATGAATGTTTAATGCAACATCTTATTATTTCATATTCCTTTTCTTGCAGAGTGGAAAGTTACATTTAACTTTGGATATAGGGCTAGCTGGGGGATCCGGGGCAGAGAGATTTAAATTATACCAAGAAATAAATTAATTTCCTTTCAAATGTAAATGAGTCAAGTTCTCCTGCGGATTCACTTGTAATCAACAGTTTAGCAGTTTAACTCAAGAGCCCAGTCACAAGTGCATGAATTCGGCCTATTCATCATAATTTGTCATATCAAAGCTAGTGCCAGGGCGTAGCAGTTTATATCTGGGCTAAATGTTTTATTCAGGTGTGAATTACTTTCACATAGTCAGTTTCACACAGGTCAGCCCATAATGGGGAGAAACTGTGGTGCACACTGAGCAATTTAAGCTGTCACAATCTCATTGCAGTGATGAAAGAAAATAGTGGCTAAGAAATGACGGCCTGAAGATGAGGGTGAAATGTGGTTTATTTTCTAAAGTCATTTTCATCTCGTCCAACAACCAACAAAATAGCTGTGGACAATAAAGACATGATAGAAAACTCCCCTTGTTTGAGCTTCAGTATAGGCTATTTCTCTTTGTCTTTCTGTAGCCTAAACTTTAATTTATACAATGTCATACCAAGATCGGTAGCACTTTATAATAACCATCCGTTATAAATGGGTAATTGATGCTTTATTTTGCAACTATAATTAAACATTTAATAACTTAATAATCATAAATTAATCATTTGTAGATAATAATCAATGATTACTAAACACATAACTTACAAATACATTATTATCAGCTTATGTAAAAAGAAACAATTTATTTATATACAACATACGGAAAAATATCTGTTTAGTGATAACTTGATATCAATATATTTTATATCAATAAACTACATTATTATTGCAAATATTGTATTATTTATAATGCCATATTGAATTATTATTAAGGATTATAATGTTGATTGTAGGCCTTTACATAGCCATATCCTCAACGCCTATGCCTATTACATAGATTGATTAACTATTGAACTATAAATGATGTTCTATTGATTAACAGTTAGATACACAATTACAATATTTGTTTTTTCAGATGGCTATGATAAAGTTGGGCCTTAGTCTTTTATTTGTTAGTAAATCATTTGTAAACTATCTAAAAATGTCAATATCATTAGCCTAATGCAGGGGTTTTCAAAGTGGGTGCCGCGGCACCCTGGGGTGCCGTGACGCATGCTCAGGGGTGCCGCGGAATTGTCTAAGGCTTGATAATTTAATGAAATTTTAAAAAGCATAATATCCATTTCAAAATTATTTTTATTGCAAAAACGTATTTGCAGCACAAACAATAGGCTACAGTTTAATGTATCGTACTGTACTGTATGTAGGTAGGCTACTTATAAGTTTGTTTGTTTGTTCAGTGACTTCGTTCGTTATTCCGTATGGCGGAGTGCAGTTATAGGCGCAATAGATACGTTTTTAAAGAGAACGCCATGCACCTCCACAGGGACAGACCTCGGAATCTGACCAGACGAAATCAGCAAAGAGAAAAGTGAGGCAATATAACGACTCCTACCTCCAGTATGGGTTCACTTGGGCTGGCGAGGTAACGTGTCCCACACCAGTATGCCAGGTCTGCAGGGAGACGTGGGCTAACGATGGCTACGGCTATTGGGGAAGTTTGCGCTTCAAATACGAGTCCACTTATGCTAGTGGCCTTTGCCAGCTGCTCGCTAACGTGAGATGTCGATGAGGACAAATTTACAGATAACTTTTTATTTTGCAAAGAACTGACCAACCATGCTGCCGGAGATGAGATATTCAGGGTGACAGTTGAATACTTGAGGAACAATAATCTTAGCTGGGATATGTGCGTAAGTGTGTGCACTGCCACTGACGGGGCGGCCTCAATGACAGGTCGGGTCAAAGGCTTTGTAACGAAAGCTATGCAACAGAATCCTTCCATGGTAGCGACGCATTGCATGTTGCATCGGGAGGCTCTTACTGCAAAAACGATGCCTCCAGACCTGACGGATGTATTGAAACAGATCGTAAAAATAGTTAATTAGCCTACGTTAAATCACGTCCCCTTCAAACACGGTTATTCACTGCCCTCTGCAGTGAAATGGGTTAAGACTGCACACCGAGGTCAGGTGGTTATCAAATTGGTTATCCTGTTCACCATTTATTCAAACGCTCAATTAAATTAGTTGAATGAAAGTAGTTCATTTGAATAAAACAAAAAAAGATATCAACTTCACCTTATCTTAGTAATGCCTATAATAAAAGCAGTTTTGGCCTATCCAACGTATCACAAGGTTAAAGAAAATGGCATGAAGTACAAATATGGCACAAAGGAGGTTGAGTAAAAAGTAAAAAAAAAAATAGGGGTGCCGTGGATGGAGAGAGATATGTTTAGGGGTGCCGTAAGCCAGAAAAGTTTGGGAACCACTGGCCTAATTGATGGGAAATGACGGCAAACCTTTTTTGGATGGCTATTATAAAGTTGCATCTTAGTCTTCTACATGTTAATAAACAATTTGTAAATTATCTAAAAATGACAATCAATGAGAGAAAACCATCTATGAACATAATGTTTATTTGAAGTTTCACCAAAACAGTTTTGAAAGTTGACAAAACAAAATGATCATGACAATTTGATAATGGAAAACATTAGCCTACATCAAAATGAACAATTTCTTTTTAAATTTCTTGGCAATGTCGTGGAGTAGGCTAGGCGACCCAGAGTGGACCATTGCGATCATTCCACTCAATTAAGGCGTCTTGAGATGTTCTCCTTGTAGGCTAACTCCGCCAGGCCCTCTCGATGTGCTGTGTGGCAACCTGTAGCCTGTCTGCATTGACGAACGCTTGACTGTGTGTCAGGTTCACATACTCCTACCCAAATGCAGGCAGTAGCTGACGACAGGCTCACCGCCATTCATCACTTAAAACTAAGGTCCCTGTTCTAATATATTGTGGACGATGAGAGGTGCCAGCTTGTCTTGTCCTTCTTGCCACTAGAACAGACGACATCTTCACACCGAGCATCCCAAACACGCACCAGCCAGTTGCATTTAATCTTTCTAAATCAGTCTTCTCCTCTGCAGCTATTTCATAAGCTTCTTTAAATTCTTTTTACTTTCAATTAGTTGCACCTCCCTTGCTAAACCCGGCATTTTGATTCCATAAGGAAATATAATTTCTCTGTCCAGTTTGCGCCATAAAATACGCGCCAGAACAGAAGTGCATTGGTAGCTGTGAAGCTAGCAGCAATGGGGTGGAGGGAAACGTCAATATACAAAATACAAGCATTGACCGATTACACTGTCTTGCCTTAATTTTATCAGCCTCCATTTACCATGGTTGGTTTCCAGTAATATGCTACGAATTATAAAATGTACAAATTATAAATCAACTTAGCAAGTTGCAAGCCCAAAGAGAGGGATCTCAAACTCTTATTTTGAAGTCAATGAATTCAGGAAACTTCGTCTGAGGGTGACTAAACTTTCCCTTTTCGTCCGGTTATGTTGTTGTTAACAAGTTGCTAGTGCCATGATCTCGAAGTAGGACTTATAGGAAGAAATTAAGCATATAATACATTTCATTGTCATTTATCTCAGATACGAAATATTAAGAAGAAAAAGTAGACATTTTACAAGGTCGGGGAAGATCAGGAAACTAGATGGTGAAACTAAATCGCCTGTAACCCTATCGACGACGATGGCGGTTGCAGAGGAGAAGACTTGTTAGCATGAATGAATGGCTAGCCAGAAAACATAATGGGTCGCTTACTCCACGACATTGCCAAGAAAAAACAGAAGTTGTCCATTATGATTTGATTCATGATCATTGTTTTGTCAACTTTCATAAATGTTTTGGTGAAACTTCAAATAAACATTGCATTCCAGTTATTGATTGTCATTTTTAGATCATTTACAAATTGTTTATTAACATGTAAAAGACTAAGATGCAACTTTATAATGGCCATCCAAATTCTTCTCCAAAAAAGGTTTGATGCAAGTCATTTCACATCAATGAATGATATTTACATTTTTAGATAGTTTACAAATGATTTACTAACAAATAAAAGACTAAGACCCAACTTTATCATAGCCATCTGAAAAACAGATATTGTAATTGTTTTTCTAACTAGCTGTTAATCCATAGAACATCATTTATAGTTCAGTAGTTAATCGACCTATGTAATAGGCATAGGCGTTGAGGATGTGGCTATGGAAAGGCCTACAACCAACATCATAATCATTAACAATAACTCAATATATCATTATTAATAATATGATATTTGCAATAATAATGTAGCTTACTAATATAAAATAAACTGAAATCAAGTTATCACTAAACAGATATCTTTTAGTATGTTATATGTAAATAAATTGTTTATTTTTTCATAAGCTGATAATAAAGTAGGCTATGTGTAAGTTATGTGTTTAGTAATCACTGATTGTCATCTACAAATGATTAATTTATGATTATTAAGTTATTAAATGTTTAATTATAGTTGAAAATAAAGCATCAATTAACCATTTATAACGGATGGTTATTATAAAGTGCTACCCAAAGGTCCTAATGTTGGAGTGATTCAGCTAAAGTCAACTACAAGTTGATATGGTAATGTACTTGCTTTCTATTGCTTTGTACTACATTAGAAACTCAAAGATACAATACTAGATAGACTAATATGAAGATGGTTTGACAGTGTTATCAGACTAACAGTAACACTGTTATGCTAATGACAGATTGCTAGCACGGACATGTTACCTTGCTTGGGAAAAGCTTACAGTAATGTGCAAACAAAAACTTTTGTCCGACTAGGGGACAAATGTAGTCGCATAACAGCCAGGCTGGCCTGCAGTAGCCGGAGAAGAATTGTGGGTATGATACTGGCTAACACTGTTGCATCCTTAGAAAGGCACTTACTGGAACTCCGAGTTGCTCCAGGAAGAGTGGCTGAGCAGTAATTGACCGTTTGAAAGTTGTTGTGGATAAAGCAAACAATAATACCTTTCTCCATACATGTAATTTTGAACAGAAATGTTCTATAGATAGAGTACGATTTAGTGATAATTGAGGTTACCGCCTTCAGTTTTCCTGGATACTGTAGCTAAACAACCCTGCGGGGGATAATGTTTGATTTATCTAGCGATTTCGCCCAATCCCATTGTGTGCTGTTAGCATGTTTTCCCTCAGCGTTGGGGCGGAAACCTTTCTGCCGACTCTATCTATGTACTGTAGATGATTGATGCAACCAAGATATGGATGCAGTAGGTAAGAGAATCAGCAACCTCGGCCAAAAGTACACAACCCACATCCAAAGGCAATTTAGCACTATACTGTCGCCCACGCTGTGCAATTTGTGCCGCTCATTATCCATATCAGTGATATGCATGCTGACTTCTCAAAAGCATGTGTTGTCTCTTGATGCTCCTCTTCACTCCTTAATTATAGCGTGTCCAACAAGGACTCCCAAAACTTCTAACACAAACATTGGCCACGAGCATTTCAAGGACCTTTTTTTTTTTACCCCCTTTCGTTTCATTTCTCTGCTCTAATTACTGGAGAAAGGCGGCCTTGTTAGCAGGCGGGAGGCTAACCAACTCCAGTAAAAGCTGGTCTCGCCTGCTGCATAAACAGACAGTTTTGTCCCCAAATTCCATTAGAAGGCAACAGCATCTAGTTGAGAAAATAGCTTTGGTCTATTTAAGCCCTTCATCTGGGGTCTGCGTGATATTTTACACATGCCACATAATAAGTATTTATTCCCTCAGTGTGTTGTAGAGCAGAGCAAAGGACAAACTAAGAACAGAAAACCAGGGTTGTTTTCTCGCGGCACGTGAGCAGAATTTCAGCCGCGCAGTTTCGCTCATCTAGTTTGATGGACTTTGATGGACTTCAGACTTGTCTCTCTGGACAAGGGAGAGAGAGAGAGAGAGAGAGAGAGAGAGAGAGAGAGAGAGAGAGAGAGAAGCAGCTACTTGTCCCGTACTTGTCTAATCCAACATGTGCCAGCCTCCATCACACCCACATGGATAGGATAGTTAACGTGATCCATCAAATCATCTGTCCTCCCACAGCGCCCATAAAGGGACTTGTTTTTCCATCATGCTGCTTTTTACCTCTGACAGACGCTACCGCAGAACGGCCACCACCGGCTGGCTGAACCGCAGCATAAACAGAGAAAAAAACGAGGAGCCGCGTCGTCTCCGAGAGACAGCGATGCTGTTGCCGCGGTAATGAATGGAGGAGACGAGAGCGAGTGAAGAGAGGCATCTGTGTTCTGGCTCATTGCAGCTTAAGTCTCAATGCTGAGCGATTCCCCCGAGGGGAAAAGCCAGCAATCTGGCTGCCGATCTGCTGCTCCTCCAAAACTCTATCATGTGTTTGTCAAGGGTTCAGCGAAATGCATTTTGCCTGGCTGGAATGCTGCCTCTTGAAATCTAAATGCTTTAATGGCTGCCAGTTCACCCTGTAATTCTTACATTCCTTCCAGCTGTATGTTCAAGGATACATCAAATTATCTGAAGATACCTCAAATAACTGACCAGATTAAGTTAGCGTTTTTGTGCTGAAATGGCTCTATGCAACTATCCTGGCCACAACCATCTAGATCCTCTGTCATAGAGAGAGTGTGGAACACCATAGTTCACCATAGTAGCGATGAGATTGGTTGGCGCTTTAGGTTCAAAGTTCAAAGTGGCTGTGGAAGTCGACAGTAGAAACACCTGCAACATAAAGCAATTGTTTGAAGAAGGTAGGCCCACATATGTGACCCTGTAAAGCGGAACCAGTCGTTTCGGTAAAATTTAGTAAATTAAGTTATTGTGCTCACGTGAACGGCCATGAACTAAGCTTTCCAACGATATGTATATCGAGGGTATTACACAAACTATCGCTAAGATAACCGCATCCAAAGTTGACATGGTTCTCCTGTCACGATATGCCAGAAGAGGATAAATCACCTGTTTAAGCGGCGCGTGCACAACGGGAATGACAGCAAATGTGTTGAATCTTCGCCGGGTTTAACAGTCAAAACGTAGGTTTTTCAGTGAAATGCGTTCACAATATGAAACTGTAGACTGTATACAGCCGAATTATGCGAAAACGTGAAATTCAACATTTTAACCCGGAAGTATGTTACTGTTGATTTTCTCTAAATAACGATGTGCGCAAAACGACTGATTTCGCTGTGAATGGTCACATATATTCTTTCCTGACTGCCAGTGCCGTTCACTGTAAAGTTTGTAAAATTAAGGTGAAATAGGAAGAAGCGTGATCAATCCCTGATCAATGTGATTAGTTAAGATGGACCAATGGATTAAGAACTTAAGCTATGTCTATGCCCATCGCCATGAAAGTGTTGGAAAGCTATTCCAATCATGACGAACCAGACTCTTCACGATGAGAATGAGTTTGGTTTCCAGGCTACTCTGCTACAGGGATCAAATACTGAAGTGGCAAAGAATAACACAACTCTCAGAGTAAAATAATTTGATTCATTCAATCAAAGTGCTATTTCATTGCCAAGTCATGTTAAGTGCTCATTTCTGTACAACGGAAAGAAACGACCCATTCCCGTAAATAATGGTACTCTTTTGATTAGTCAGAACGTCTGAAGTGTTCAAAGGATATCCAGTGTGAAGCTGACATCAATAAGCCAAGTGTTATGTTCTGAAAGTTTGTTGCTAGTTGAATGCAGGCAGCAGCAAGCACTCCACAGAAAATCTGCCGTTTGCCGCTGGAAAGTGTGATCCCCGCCTAGCACTTCCTGAAAGCGCACTGGAAATCTTGGAATGGATTGTGAGTGATTGTGAAGATTACGAGCAGTCTGAACACACAACGTGTGGAAAGAGAATGAAACGAGAAAACAGGACGTGTGCACCTTGTCATAGCTGCTCTGAAAGAGCGAAATCAATTTCCAGGTCTCAAGTTCTATAATAACAGCATCACTCCCCTCCACTCCAGCTATGGATGGAAGGCTTTGTGGCTCTGAATGAGGCTTGTGTGCGCTGCCTGGATGTTACAGTTCCCTCTCTAATAACACTGCCAGACAAAAGTGACCACTGCTGTTGATGTTTGTGAGGTTTGATAGAGGTGGCCTTTCTGACCTGGCATCATGCTTGCATCCAACCCTCCTATCCAACTATAGCCTCGTTGACACCGGACCCTTCTCAAGTGAGAGTGGATCTGGAAAAGGTTCATTGACTTACGACTTCCAGCAGGGACGTGACTAGCAGTTAAATTGAACTTAAATTGGTGCATTAAACTCTAATGAAATAATTTCAGAAGAGTTGTAGATAAAGCTTTTAAATGCAGTAGTTTACTTAATTCAGTAAATGCCGGATTAGCAATAGTATTTCATTGGCCACTTTCCCAGATGGACCTGTAGAGCAAATTCCAGTTCCGGCAAAGGTTCGTATGGGATTTCCCAGACTAATCCAACCACACACACACACACACACACACACACACACACACACACACACACACACACACACACACACACACACACACACACACACACACACACACACACACACACACACACCACACACACTTTGTATTTTACAATTTACGTTCTCACTGTTCAGACACATACACCCAATGCAGAGAAACCTGCACTGAGAGGCAGACCCACTCATACGGTACATCTCAGACCTTCATGTGTGATGGTCCGGACTGGTGTGGAGTCTCGTGAACAGATGGAGTGGAGGTGGAGGTGGAGGTGGAGGTGGAGGTGGAGGTTGAGTGCTGGTGGGGTGGGCAGGCCCTTGCCCCTGCGCTGGCCAGCAGCTTCCTGTCTGGGGTGATTTAGCGGCTCGAGTAAATCAGCGCGCTGTCCATCTGCGAGAGACCAGACTCATTTCAAATCCTCCCGCAAATCACCCACGGAGACAGCACGGAGAGACAGAGTTGTAAAAGGCCATCCAAAACAATTATGCCCACGGACTTCTCCTCCTGCCCAAGTCCCACGTTATGGTGGACCAAATCAGAGGTCCCCATCCAATCACTAAGCAGGCATTTAGTTGGATATATCTGTTGCTTAGAAACACTCTGTTATGGTGCGAGAATTTGATAAAGAGGAGTAAAGTAGTCAGTCAGCTTCAGCAAACAGACCTGGCGTTGCCAAAAAACTGGTGATTTAAATAAGTAATCTAAAGCTCTACAGAGGGTATGTTGCTGTGGAAATAATTTAATACGAAAGCTGAACTAATTTCACTCCTTTCTCACCTCCAGCTCTCTTCAAACAAGCTCCGACAGCTAAGCACTACCACGCTGCACTCCTCCTCCTCTCTCTCTTTCTCTCTCTCTCTACAGTATGTTGCTCTCTCTCTCTCTCTCTCTCTCTCTCTCTTCATTAACCCCTCCCCCACTAAAAAAGCAGTTAGGTGACGATTCAATATAAACAGATTAATGCAGTGTGGTGAGGAGGAAGCAGTCGTCAGGGCCCCTCTGGAGGCCCCGGGGAGGACTCTGAAGGCCATTCACACAGATCTGATAGCACGCAGACGGATATAAAAACCCTGCCTGAAGGCTATTAACTCGACCAGCGGGTCCACTCAGAGCCATTCACTTCATCAATACTGTACCAACAATGTCACTTCACCTCAATCAATCCTCTATTTAGGGCTCGGCCCCAAGCTGGGCTTCCTCGTTTTTATCCGCGTTGCGTACTATCTTGGTAATATGGTTGTGGGTAAATCAATGGGGTGAGTGTGCTGTAATAGAATTAGATGAGAGGGCCACTGGTCATTCATAAAGCATTTAACCAGTAAACTCCAGCTGTGACAATATTTGAGCTCAGCTTGAGATGCGTATCAACGAGGGGGTTGGATCAATGAGCCAAACCATATTAACCAACAAACAACCAGATTTGTTCTGGGTAGATGTGTGTCAGCTTTACTGGTCAAATTTGATTTGAACATGTTAAATGTGATGCATTTGAGTTGGTTATTTACTTGGTCTCAATATGAGTTTGAAATTAAATGAAACAAAACCATAGGGTAGTTTTGAACAACTATTCTGTTTCTCACTACTTTCACAAGCTATAAAGAAGCTCTTCTTTTAATGTCACATCTTTATTTTTACTTTATCACCTGACCTGACCTGACCACTTCTGCTCGCACAGGGGCATTGTTAGGGGGTGTCACCCTCAACTTTCAAAATGGTGGTGTTTCAAAACATGTGTTATGTAGCTTCAAGTAAACTGTAGCCATCAATTCTAACTACTGACCAATGATTCTAGCGGCGGGCTACACACCCAGGGGTGAGAGCATGCACAGGTCTTCCATGATTATTGTTTCTGGTGGTAGTTTGAAGAAAGACTTGAGGCTCTATAGTGATACATAGGATATAATGGACATTCTGAAAACAAACAGAATTGCTGTTGCATACTGCAGGCCACTCAGAAGGTACGGCAAAGAAAAATATTCAAACCGCAATATCGTGCACTTTTTTAGCTCAGAGTCATCAGCCCAGCCCCAAAAGCGCCACCGGCCCACTGGGAATTTGTGAAGTCTCCCGACTCTCCCGACTCTCACTCCGCTATTGATGAAGGCACTGAGGAGCAGGATAGCAGTGGAGGACTCTCCTGTTGCTGTATCAGCAGATGAGAAGGGCCTCAGCGTGCCACTGAGATGACTGGCAAGGCTCATAGGTTGGTGAAGGAGGATCCTTAATCGTAGTCAGCTAGTTGAACAGTAATCCTATGCTCTTATGAGCAAAAAAAGCAAAAAAAGAAAATCCCTTGTAGACCACTGCAAAATATGACCACTATGTAAATACTAATAAATAATACAAACACACCTGGCTCTCACTCAAGCACACTAGTATAGTGTGTGTGATCATGGCAGTTGCAGAACCACTGTCTCCACGCACTGTCTGCTATGGCACTAAGTTGGAAATCTAGCCGGATAGGCCTAAATCTCCAATTTTCTTCACTATGATGTCAACGCGAAATGTAATTTATTTTTCTGAAAACATATGGCAAAGTGTTTTGGTAAACTATGGCCATGTACATTTCCCCTGTGAGTTAAATGTTTTCAAGCAGATATTGGTTGAGGTAGCAGATAATGCATGCGTCTTTTAGGCATAGTGTAGGTCCTATTCCCTGATGAAAAGTGTACAGAAATTTGTAAACAGTATTTACAAAATACCCTGAATCCCAGTTGAGTTTTAGGCTCAGCCTAAAGGGGGTGTAGTATTGTAGTATTGGGTGTAGTATTGTCTCAACAGTACTGAAGACACAGTAATGCCCGTGCTCATTCATATTCACACAGTACAAAGGAGACTGTTCATGTCAACCGTATGATGTGTGCAGATGAGTTCTCATTACTGCATCAGTGGCTCGCACTTCTGACGGCTCCTATGATGAGTCCAGGTGACTCTCTCTCTCACTTCAGACGCAAAGCAACACCTATTTTAGAAAAAGATTTTTACAAAGATGGTGACCTGCTAATTATCCATGTGCATGATTTGCAGAGATGAGTAGTCTAGATTGATGTGGAATTTTGGCAGCAGCTGGACAGGGTTGGGCAAGAGACCAAAGACATTGGAACAAGTCATTTTGCTATTACTATCAAATCCAATTTTTGTCTCAACAGGCTCAATTTAGCCTTTTGCCTTTTTAACGTCTCAAGAGGGGGGGGAAATGGCATCTTGAAAATGAAACAATGAATATTGAACAATGAACAAAAATGCTGTTAAGCTCAAATGAGTGGAAAAAAGTTTTGCTTGAGAATCACTTTTTTGCATTATATTACCTTTGTATTCATTGTATTGTGACCTCCGTGTCTCCAAAGCATTGTGCCGTGCAAAGTCAACCGGTGGCTCAAAAGGCCAGTGAAGTGGAAACGAATACCACAACAACATACCCATCCGGCTTCATGCTTCCTCTCATCTCTTCCTCTGTATTCACCCAAACAAGAGCCAAAGGGATCTCAAGTCCCTCTCAAAAGTCCTTCATTTCCTTTTATTGTAGGCTATCTATGATCGGAGTCAAGCGCAACTTTACATTCAGAACATACATCCAGTTGTGTGCGGTTTAATGAGGAAGAGCACCTTGCAGACACACATGTATGTAAGTGCACATTCAGCACTTTCTGAATACATTTCATAAATGAACTGTCTCTGCCTTCATTGCCATGGCGAGGTGTGATGGGTGATGATCTCTGATGAATTGATGTGCAACTGGGTCTAGATAACCCCCTCAGGGCTGAGACTGTCAGGCTCATCGCTATGCAGGCAATTATTCACTGACCTCAAGGGTGCGAAATGTCAAAGCATGCAAATAAAGCGACTCCATCGCGTTCTCGATTGACCCACCGTGTGTCATCGAATGTCATTCCCATCAAGGACGGATGGCTCCCTTCACGTCGCCGGCATAGTCCTGCTCTAATTCCCGTGATTGATGATTAGATCATGGCAATGTTTCATCTGTCAATGCAGATTGAGAGTTAGATATTAGTCAGGATGATGAATATAAGCTTGGTCTACTCCTGCATCACATAGGTCTTTTTGAGAAGGGAGAAACTGGGGGGGAAATTCAGTGTGCACATTATTTTACGTGTATGGCACATGGGGCAATGTCTTCTGGGGTACTGTCGAGTGTTATTCAGGGTCCTTGACTGAATGCCATCTATCTCTGTTTGCCTACTGGTGGTGATGTGGTTAATTTGCATTTCAGAGGAAAGTCTTGTTTCACTCCTTCCAATCACTGTGCCTCGTCTAGCTTGCAGTAATGCTGAGTGCCTTAAATAGAGTGCTTGCCCTGTCACTGACTAGGATGATGAAGTAAACTTATCTGGAGGGGATGGACCAGAGTTGGTTCAGCCTGGAATTCGAAATCAGGTGGCTACATAGAGATCAACTACTGCCTGCTCGGGCCCTGGGGAATGTTTAGTCCAAACCAGTCTCTGTCACTTTGCTGACCCCCTTATTGCTGCTCAGTTTAAGGGGAAGGATATGCAGTATTTCCTCTCGTTTTCCAATGACTATGACCAAATCGTTATAGGGGCTCTTTGGACAAAATGAGCTGACAGACGGTACAGTATGGCAGCAATGTATTTGAGAAATGCTTTCATTCACAGTCATATGCTGTCATGTGGATCACATAAAACAAAACATGTATGACATGACACAGTAACTCCTCTTAACTTTGGCCACATAAATGATTTCAGTAAATCTTGTGAGGGATGTGTCAAAAAGTCAACTGTGCTGAAAATTCACTGCACTCTTTTTCGTATTTGACAGGCCAATGGAACTCAAAGTGGAAGAGCCTGTTAAACTCCAAAGCTGTAATTCAAATGAGCAAGCAGCTCTCTGGCGGTGGCCCTGAATCGCTCTTTGTCTCTTTGAAGGCCAAGGACGCCGGCGCGTATCAGCCAACATGCGTTACTTTAAGAGGGGTTAGCCTTTGAGTGCCTGCTTGTGTTTTAGTCTCAGTCACATACAAGTGCTTGTATCAGCGTCTTTGAATCTGAACTGAGATGGACATTTGATCTATGGTTCTAGACAAAGTAAAATCGTTTAGACTTACAGAACCTGTGTGTTGATATGAGACAAACCTGAAACTGATCAAACACAAACAAAGGGAAATGATGCCCAAAGGTGACGGCCACTATCTCAGTGTGCACTTATCTCTTCCTCTTTACAGGGAAATGCATGCTCTGACCAAATAAGGCCTCGCAAGCTTAAGGCCCACGGGTCCCAGGGGCCACATCACACATTAATTAGCAGCTAGCACACAAAGGCAACATTAATTAGCCCAGCAGAGCTGTTTGGATCAAAATGACAGCAAGCCCTTCAGGAGAAAAAAAAAAGGTTTCGCTGCGAGACAGGGTGATGCAACGCTGCATTGCAATTTGCACGTGCCCACACACACACATTTAGCAGATGCCAAATAGGGGGGTTCAGAAAGGCCCCTTGAGGGAGCCCCCGTGTGATTATCTCCGCTGAAGAGGCAGCGCGTCCCCTCGGCCCCTTACCTGACAGATAGGCACTCGCAGAGGCTCATCTCAGCCATTCCGGAGCGGCTGCGTTCCCGAGCGCCTCGGAGTGCTGCCGAGGGTTAAGTCCCCCGACGAGTGCTCTCTTGAGCTTGTTGGCTTTCACTCGTTGTCTCACTATCTCTCTTTCCCCTCTCAGTGCATCTCCCCACTTACAGATCCATCTTCATTTTGGAAACGCTTTCTGTGGAGGTGATGGGGGGGGGGGGTCCTCCAGCAAGACTACATGGTCCCACTTGTGACTCGTAAAGTGTGAAGCGATGAGACAGCGTAGAAAACAAGCAATCAGAGTGAGTCTTTATAGGCTTTATCTATCGATGATGGTTGCGATTCTCTCCCTATATCCACACACATCACAGTCATTAAAGACAAGCTCGTGTGCATTAAAGGCCAGAGGTGCCACGGTCATCACCATCATTAACAAGAGATCATGAAACTATAAGCATCCCGGTGCATGTAAATCTATAAGGACCGGAATTGAGCGCTAACCTCAATGTAATATTAATGAAGTCAACTCATTAACAGCACAGTGCTAACGTACAAAAATATAGATTCCGAGGTAATTACGTCCACTATTTGCAAAGTATATTAATCATTAATGCAACCTTTCTTTCCCCCACCGCTTCTAAAACTGCACAAAACCTATGCAAAATGAGCTAATTCTGCAAAGATTACTCTGTTTATGTAATTCCCTGTTTGTGTAACTCACCCATGTGTCCTGTGTGTATGTCTCTGTGTCAATGCCTGTGAGAGAAAGTGTGTGTGTGTGTGTGTGTGTGTGTGTGTGTGTGTGAAAAACAGCTAGGACTTTTATCATCTCCTTCCAGAGCATTCTAAGCAGAAGAGAGTGATCATTAAGCAAACATCCAATCATTAGCCGCCACTCCGAAACACTGACCTCAGGTCGCGCCCGAGTAAATCTGAGAACAACAGCCAAAAAAAAAAAAAAAAACAGACAAAGACGGAAGCCATTTTGAGCAGTGACATAAACAACCATACCTGACCAAGCAAGGGCACAGGCATGGCAAAAGTCCAAAGGACACAAGCTGTTCGCCTTTGATTAATTGTTGGATCAGCAAAAACAAAAAAAATGCAGGATAGAAAAACCACTCGATACAACACGGACTGTGAACGGTCTTGGCTTCATTTGTGAGGAGCACATATCAGGAGCTCTCAGCAACAGACTGTGACCTGGACCTGACTTAAGGGGAGCAAACACTGGCTCTCTACCAGATCAGCGCTCAGAGTTGCTTCAAAGACCATGTCTTGAAAACAGTGTGGGTTACAAACTGGTGAACTGCAGCTGACAACTGACAGTGACAGTGATGAATAAAGCATGTGGTGGCTGGCGGTGCAATGGCGGAGAAATACTTACACTCCCCAAGTATCTCTCTGTGTTCCTTTTAAAGATCCGTTCATCTTTTTACATGCGCATCTCTCTCTCTCTCTCTGGTTGCTAAATGATGATAATTAGTCTAATAACAGACGCCAGAATGGATTATTATTCTTTCCAATGGTGATGATGTCAAACAGAAGGGAAATGTAAAGTATAATCGCACAGCAATAATGCTGCATGAGATAACATTCATACAGTGTTGGGGAGTAACGCATTACATGTAATTGAGTTACGTAATTTAATTACAAAATAAATGTAACAGTAATATATTACAGTTACTGTAGAAAAAATGTAATTCAATTACAGGTACTTTTGATTTTTTTCAAAATTACAATTTGAATTACATCTCAATATTGTCAGCAAAACTTTGCAAATAATATTGTATGTAAAAAGAACTGTTTCCCTCCACAACCATAGTTTGATACGGAACCTTCTGATAGGCTCTATCACGTCTACAGCGCCATCAGCGTAGGCCTACATGCCTGCCTGTAAACGTGTTATGATTATCATTATATTATCCTCACAAAAAAATGTGATGCTAATTCATGTATTGAATGCCCTTGCTGCCTTGTGCGCTTGTACAGAACTGCTCGGCAGCTGTAGATCAAGGCTGAAATCTTCGCATGGATTTGGGGACTATATATATCATTCAAAAATCGGAAAAGTAATCAAGAAGTAATCAAAAGTAATTAGTTACGTTACTCAGAAAAAGTAATTCAAATAGTTACACTACTATTACATTTTAAACAGAGTAACTTGTAACTGTAACACATTACATTTCTAAAGTAACCTTCCCAACACTGCATTCATATGCTATAGAGATCGCTAAGACATGTGACCAAAGTCATCAAAACACAAAGAATTATGGGTACGTTTGGCTCGCCTGATGCCAGCCCATGTAAACTAGTGGGTCTGGGTCTATGATCTGGCATGATAATAATGAAAACTAAGCGTGAAAAAATTGTGTGAAAAACAGTTATAATCTCGCGCTTCCTTAGTGCTGCTATCCAAGCCATTCCTCGCCTTTTTGTCACCTCTGAAACATGACGTATACTATTATTTTTCCACGCTGGAAAACTATAAAAGATAAGCTTCATGTTACTCTATTGAATTTTATAACACAGCAGGTAAACGGCATTTCGACAACTGCACTTCGTTGTTCCCGCACGTCAGTAAAACAACTTAATTTTGGGGCACCTATTCCCAAAATGCGTTGCGTTTTACGTCACGTTCTCAATCTCTATTGTCATGAGTCTAAATCATGCTGCATTTCAAATGATTCATTCACTCCCTCGAAAACAAATACGGGTGGTTAACGGTTGCTCGGTAACATCCCAGATATTAAACGCAGCGTCAGAGGATATGTTGGACATGGACACAGGGGCCTACCATAATGCATACATATTTTCCTCGCTATAGAAATGTATCATAAGTAATAATACCGCTGAATTACTGTTGCTCCAGTTGTAGTGAACAGATGGTGAGCTCTATTACAAGAGTGCTCTTGTGGTTGGAGTATACAGTACTTTTCAGGGCTCTCTGACAGCACATTGTCTTCCTGGTGCGAATGCACCGACTAAACGGGACATAGGGAGAGGAATTCTCAATGCAAATGGTAGGCCTATTTAGGTCAGCATTGAGGGATTAGGAAAAGCTATACCACAATATTATGTCTATATCAGGACAAAATACTATCAGTATTTACACCGTAGTGGATAATATTCTCTGCGTATCTGTAAACATTTTAAACGTTATCCTTCTGGATTAAGATTTATCTTTGCTTTCCAAAGCGAGCAGTGAGCTAAAGTTTGTGAAAGAGAGTTTTGGGAGGACTAAAGGTCAGGCGGGGACATTTTTATTGGCGCTGGTCCCTGGGGTCCCAGCGGAGCGCCTGGAAGCGCTCTAATCCCACCAGAGCCTGCCATTAAGACAGCAGGGTCTCCCTGGGCCACAGCAGGCAGCATGCACACTCAGCTGCACCAGGTGAAATAAACACACGTGCGAGCGCACACACGCACACACACGCACGCACACACACACACACACACACACACACACATACAAACGTACAAATACCCCCCCCCCCCCCCCCCCAAACACACACACACACACACACACTTTGCCCTCAGGATGTTTACATTCTTACAGTTTCAGACACGTATACAATGCGTACATGCAGACGCACACGTAGACCTTGACAGGTGTGCACATTATCGTGTACCTCCTGTGGGAGAAACAGATCCATTAGCCCTAGTACACACCTGCATGTCCGACACCCTCTACTTTTCTACCCTCCACGCTTCCAGATCCTTCTGGCAGAGGCGAAGGGCGGTCTCATGCGCCACAAGCCGACAGGTGTAAACGAGCCCCGCGGCTGGCCTCCCGCTTCTCCGGCTCTCGTCCAGGTTTCCCGCGGCCGGCCGAGCCTGCCAGAGGAGAGAACACGGCACTGACAGAGACAAACGCCGCGACATTAGCCTGCGCCGCTCCGTGCCAAAGCCTCCAGCCGCCCCTCTCTCTCTCTCTCCGCTTCTGTCCTTGGATCAGCTCTGCGCTCCCGTCTCCATCTCGACTGTCACAGCCGCCTATCAGGGGCCATTTCCGTTACACAAGTAAACATAGATATAATCCCGTTAAGGCTTCATACCGCTTAATTACCGGCTGTCTGATTGGAGAGGGCGGCTTGAGTAATTTCGGCTCTGGTGGTTCCGGCTGTAGATAAATTAAGGTACATTAAGCCTCAAGCAGGATGCGGCGGTGCAGTTTCTTTGTAATTCCTGCACGGACATTGAGGCCAGTTGGCACCTAAGAAGATATTGTGCACGCGGCTTGGCGGCGGTTACCCTCACTTTACAGAAGCTACCACAAAGCACATTCACTCAGCTTTTGTGCCAAAGCACTAAGGCAGCTAAAATGATGACTAAAATGAACAACTTTCACCGCTCTTCTTCTTATGCTTTCATGCTAGCAAAGCAAGCGCTGCGGATGACAGGACCTGGACAATTTATTTAGCACACTCCCCTGCTATAATTTCATTTAATGCTTAAATGCTAGCCTCTGGGCACATAAGTGCCCAAACACATCCTCTTACAATATTTCATAGCTATAATTATGAACATGGTTGCCTCTGATTAATTTTTGGTAGATCATTTTTGCTTGGCGCAGACATGGTTGAGACTGTTGGCAGGCTCCCACTAGCCAGTAAGTGGCTGAAATGTGTACACCCCTCCTGTCACGAACAGTGAAGTGCGACAGAAGTATGTGTGTGTGTGTGTGTGTGTGTGTGTGTGTGTGTATGTGTGTGTGTGTGTGTATTGGGAGAGGCAGGTGGATGTTTATGCTGTGTGCCGTCGCATTTCAAACGTGCCAGGGTCAAGTAAGCACTTTTTAGGGAAGGAAATGCTAGTGCTCGGAGTGTGCTGAAGGCGTGATTTTACACATGCTGCAAAAAATTACTCACCACTGCAGTTGGTGCCATCAACATAATGCCAGCTCCACAGAAAAACTGAGTCGGGCAGGTACAGAAACTGGTGTTGCAACTTGCAAAGTGGCCCAAAACTTTGACTGCACTCCAAAAAATGTGTGTGTGTGTGTGTATTGTTTGTGTATGCTTATAGGCCAGTAAGATGGGACACAAATGTGTGCGACTTGTGAGAAGTAATTAGCTTTTAGGTACAGTCCAGATACTTCAACAAAACAATATAACATTCTACATTTTCAGCTAATTCAATTACATTTTATAAAATGTATAATTTCATCACCTAATTGGATGGTAATTGCATTTTTGCATAATATCTTCATTAACTACATGTACCAAATGTAGGTGGTTACGCAAGGATACGATATCTCACATTGATAGAGGAAAAACATTTCAACAATGCCTTTAACAAGGATTCCACTGGCACCTAGCAACAACATGGTTTCCCTGGAGATCTCATATCCGTGGGTTGACTAATGGCATACTGACCAATGTCCTCAGAGCTCGAAGATCTAAGCCAATGAATGAGTCATCTTTTATACACAGAAAAAAACCAAACGCATATGAAATGTATGGACTTCAGTTTCTCATGTCTACAATTGTGCAAAAAAAACTGCAGTGGTGAAGCTCAGTTCTGTGAGCCATACAGCTATGGAATTCATACATTTTAAAGTGAACGATCTGTGAAGCGGGCGCGTGCACACACAAAATAACTTTTCTCAGGCATACCCAGGTCCATTATGTAGCTGTTCTGCGCTGGGTGCTGGTGTTCGCATCAGTGTGGGTATGAGACCTTTTCGCCGGGCGGTTGAATGTCCTGGAGGAGTGATGAGAATTTTGAGTGATTTTTATGCAAATGAGGCAGACCGAATCCCACTCAGTCCGAATGAGGGTCGATCACACACCCGGCATGGCGCGCTAACTGGATCACGTTCCCCCGGCGGTCGGCCGCTAAGACACCCCGTCTCCTGTCTGTCCATCAGAAGAGCGAGCGAGCGCGCATCCTAAGCGAGGCGGCGAAGGCGGCGAAGCTGGGAGAGGACTCTGTGGACATCGACTGAGTGATATGCTCTTCATCCACTGTAAAGCCCCTCCACCACACACACACACACACACACACACACACACACACACACACACTCTCGCTCTCTCTCTCTCTCACACACACACACACGCACACACACACACGCTCAAGCATACAAACAAACAAACAAACACACACACACATACACACACACACACACATTGACACACACAGAGACACACACACATTCATACAAACAATCTCACACACACACACACACAGAGAGAGAGAGAGAGAGAGAGAGAGAGAGAGAGACACACACACACACACACCGTTGCATTGCCTTGCCACCCACTCCCTGTGCACCAGCCCTTCTCTGTCTTGACATGAAAGGGCACTTCCTTTGAGGCGTACTCCACGACCTCATTCCTCCGTATCCCTCCTATCCTCCCCTTCTCTCTCTCTCTCTGTCTCCCTCCATCACACCACCCCTCCCCTCCCACTCTTTCTTTCTTTCTCCCTCTCTTCTCTCTTTCCATCACTCTTCCCCACCCCTCCCTCTCTCTCCAACACTCTCACCCTCCACACTCTCTTCTTTCCCTCTCTTTCCCTCCATTACTCTCTCCCGTCCCCCCTCTCTCCCTCTCTTCTCTCTCTCTCTCCCTCTCTTCTCTCTCTCTCTCTCTGGGACTGCTCGCTGACTTGTCTTTGAGGAGCCCTCTGAGTGCCGTCGGCGGCCAGATCAGTTCTCTGGAGCCGTGATGTGCTCACATGTTCTCATGCTTCAGTATGGTCTCCCATCCACCATGCACTCCCTATCTGTTGTGACAGTTCCTAAACATTTATTTGGTGTGGGTTGGATTAGCAGCGTGTTCCACAATGCTCTCAATTTATTTATTTTTTTCCATACACCTATTATGTAAATCCTGGAGAACAACAGTTCACAACAATTCTCTTCAGAAACGTGTTCTTAACTCTTACGGTGGAGGTGGTATTGTAACACCGCGGGTAATGAACTAAGCATACCAAACAATGCATTGAAAGCCTTTTTACCTCAGCTTAGCCGATACCCATACCAATTTCAAGGGTAGGAGGGAGAAATCTCCAGCTTTGCCATGAGAGTGAAAAGAAGTGGATGAGCTGTCCTAAGCTCATGATCTATGTGTACCACATGGGAATGGGTGGTGGGGCCGGTCAATTATGATGGCTGTTCAGTGGAGAGCCATTCTCTTGTCTGCAGTATCCTATTATGATGAAAGGTGCCACACGGGATAAAGTCTTCAAATACCACCTGTCTGGAATATTAAAACCACAACGGGAGGGAACAAACTTCTTTTGTTCCTTCTCATCTTTCTCTCTCTCTCTCTCTCTCTCTCTCTCTCTCTCTTTCTCACTCATTCTCTCCCTCTGCACGACACCTCTCGTTCACCCACACACACACACACACACACACACACACACACTCATGCAGACAGGCACAAGTAAGCACACATACACAGACACACACACACACACACACAAACAGAAACTGACACATACGTGCACGCACACACACATACACACATACACAAACACTTGCAACATCCACACAAGCCCTTTTTTGCCATAGCACAAACACACACACACACACACATGGCTTATTTGTCGATGTGTGAAAAAGCACCGCCTGTATTCCTCACTAATAAAGGAGAATGTTGCACAGAATTGCGAAAATTGACTTGAATTTGTAAAGGTGTAAAAAAATAGTAGTAATGGGAGTTCTAGAATGAATAAACAACGCTTCAAGGGGATTTGAATCGTAAACGTTTTAAAAACCAGTATTATTTTCACTTAGAGCAGACATGGATAATGCATGGCATTCATGCTTATTTATCTCCTAGCGTCACGACTGCTTTTAAATATCACAGTGTAAGTGTAACAGGCTGGCCAAGGTACTCTGCCCACGTTCAGCCATCAGCTGACACCCAGCTCCCTAGCTTCTACCACAATTACCCTTAGCATGAAGGGGCTTCTTTTAAGCAGTTCCCTGGACACTGCCTCTGCTGGCTCAGTTGGTTTCTCCTGACTGTATCATATTTATTCAGCATTCAGTATCAGCAGTATCATAGCAATGTTAGCATGTCATTTTTTTTCATAAGCTTGACATATCCTTGTCATACACATATGGTATAGCTATACTGTAGCAGGTTTCATGTTGCACCAGTACCACTGTGTGTACTTTCCTCATGTCTTCACTATAAAAAATAATGAGCAGATCCACACATCTCTCTGAGTCCCTTGGCTGGTTTTGCTGCTGTATCTCTGCTGCACTTGCTCCAGCATCAACAATGAAAACCACTGACTCAGAAACATCACGAGGGCATGTTCAAGAAAGTCCTGACTGCACAACTCCCCTCCCCAACCACTTTGATATGACACGCCTCCCCATAGTGTAACTCTCAGGCCTATATACAGAGCTGACACACGACCGAGTTAATGCACACCTTTAAATACAGATGGCCATTAAAGGGGGAGTCGGGGATAATAAAGCCACTTAATGCGCTGTGAGAGCGGCTGCTTGAGGAATAAGTAATGTCCGGTGAGGGGAGAGGCAGGACTCAGCCCGGCCGAGGCCGACACTCCCACTGGACGGCATCGCTTCCGAAGTTTTCACTCATTAGAACCGACGCGCCTTCCTCAAACTCCACTTAGGCTGGCAGAGATTTATGGAATTAAAGGAAAAATGCTGAATAATTAATCCCCCAAAGGCAGACAGAGAGAAAGCGAGGGAGAGAGAGGGAGGGAGGGAGGGAGGGAGAGAGAGAGAGAGAGAATTCTCAAGGGGTAAAGAGGTTCTTCATACTGTATAGCCACTGGCAGCTTCATGCAGCAGGTATAATAACTGGGCACAACCCAAAAAGTGACTCATATATGTGAGTGCAGTGGGCTTGCAGGCATGCCTTTATAGGCTCCTACACAGCAGCTGTCTTCCAATCTAGTTTGCTGCTAACCAAGTGGATATAAGAAACCGGATGGGCTTGGGTGACTACAAAAGAACAAATACTGGAAAACCCCAATTATTAGATGAAAGGGACAGAGGAGGAAGCCATGAAAAATATGTGGTGGTAAGCAAAAGAAAAATGATAGTGCCACTGGTCACACAAACACATTCTCATAAATGCACGATGTTTCTGAATTCCCTCTCTCCACGTCTCTCTCTATCACACACACTCTTGTGCACAGTGTCTTGTACTCAGTGTTAGACAGGTGACAGTTGAGTATTCTGGACCTTTCTGGCCTGCAGTGGACACAAATGATTGTTTTCCTGGAGCGTGGAGAAAAGAATCAACCTCTTGCTTTCTCCGGCAAATGGAGAAGAAGAATTTCCATTACAGATAGATTGGTTCATGATTGAACTTTAAAATACATTTTATGAGAGTGCAGTGTGTGTGTGTGTGTGAGAGAGAGACAGAGAGAAAGAAAGAGAGAGAGAGAGAGAGAAAGAGAGAGGATTGTTTACTTTTGATTCTTACACTCTCTCTCATAATTCTAAGTCATAATTCTCAAAAGGTTCAATTTAAAATTCAATGTAATGACTGCATGCTTTGTCAACACACCGACTGTGAATAACATGTACTGTAAAGTAATAGATTTCATGTCAACAGTGAGAGAAGCGAAGAAAAAAAAACTATGCGTTTAAATTAAATGGTAGCTAATAGTTAGTTGTTTCCCACTTCAGCTTGCTTCAGAATACCCTCTCCTCCCCATTATCTTGCCACGATCATTCAAACAGGAGAGGATTTAATCGGAAAATATTTTCACAGATGTGTCTGCCATTGTGTCTGTGAGATTACCAGGCTTTGCTTGTACACCAAAGACACCATTCAAAGACTCGATTGAGGATGAAGTCTTATAGATGTCTGTACAGATAAATAGAAATGTATAATGTATGAGCACACACGCTCACACCTATAGATAATCACGCTTTTACACAGTCAAAAGAAGAAAGAAAACAGAGAAAGATAGAGGGAGAAATAATGTGTGGGAGAGAGAGAAAGAGAGAAAGTAGGGAAGGTGAAACCATGGGGTCGGAGTTGACTCTGAAAAAAAAGAGATCAGAAGACAGGGAGCGGTGAGCTGAGTTGAGATGAGATGTATTTGACCTGAATAGTGAGCGATTGAGGGGAGTCATGGAGAGACAGGCTGACAGGACGGGGCAGCGCATGCGGGTGGCCGAGACCTTCCTGCCGCGACCGCTTCCGCCGGCGTGAACCCGCCCGCCTCACTCACCTCACAGCTGCCCGAGATAACCAACCAGCAACTAGACAACACAGCACAGTGCAATGCAATGCAGCACTACACTACACAACACACCACAAAAGAGTGCAATGCAATGCAGCACTACACAACACAACACAACACAACACAACACAACACAACACAACACAACACAACACAACACAGTACCATGCAGTGCAGCACAACACAACACAACACAACACAGAGCAGTGAAATGGAATACAGTGAAACTCTGCACAACACTACACAACTCAGTACAACACAGAACAGTGCAACGCAATACAATGCAACTCTGCACAACACAACACAGAACGATACAACGCAATGCAAGGCAACACAGCACTAATAGCACACAAGTTGCATGCCAGTTATTTCAATTAATTTCTGTGTTTGACTTGTTTTTCTTTACCTTCTTTCATTTTCTCCTCATTCTCTTTGGTTCTCTCTCGGCCCTCTCTCTCCCCATTCTCAATCGTAGGCAGACACCGGAAAACTCCTAGATGTTATGTCCCTGCATGAGCTTCTTGTCATGTGTCTGAAAGACAGAGGTGAGATATGGCGAGACAGTACTGTATGTGGATAAAAAGAGGGGTGTGTGTGTGTGTGTGTGTGTGTGTGTGTGTGTATGTGTTGCGGAGGAGACTGAAACAGAGCTGAAGCTTCTATGCTAATATCACATAAGGGCAGTCAGTTTTGTGTCAATTTTCAACCGGGTACAGAATGACGGGTAGCTTTCTGCTGGACAGTGGGGGTGGTGTGTGTGTGTGTGTTTGTGTGTGTGTGTGAGTGTGTGTGTGTGTGTGTGTGTGTGTGTGTGTGTGTGTGTGTGTGTGTGTGTGTGTGTGTGTGTGTGTGTGCGTGCGTGCGTGCGTGCGTGCGTGCGTGCGTGCGTGCGTGCGTGCGTGCGTGCGTGCGTGCGTGCGTGCGTGCGTGCGTGTGTGTGTGGACGAGGGATGCGGTATGACAGTGTATTGAGTGTGAGGGAGGCGGCACAGCTACGACCCTGCTTTTAAATCCCATTTGAAGAAAGATTGGGGGGAACCGAACTCATTAGAGTGTGAAAACGGAGCATGAGAAATGTTAATGCGTGTCACCCAGCAGACTGCTACTGAACTCGGCAAGCACGCACACGCACACACACACACGTGCACACACACACACACACACACACACACATATACATTCTCTCTCTCTCTCTCTCTCTCTCTCTCTCTCTCTCTCTCACACACACACACACACATACAGTACACACACTCTCTCTCACACACACACACACACACACACACAGAGGAATATTACTGCCAGCATCCCATGGATTCACAGCCTCTGTGTTTAAAGGCTGGCTGAAATGCCCTCTCATGTTGGTCTTCCTGTCAAAACCCTGTGTGGGAAGAGGTGGCAGTGGGATAATACACTCATTTATCTTACAGGAGACTTCAACACGGAGCACCAGCATGCTGAGGGACCTTTTTGTGACCAGGGGTGATTTAATGCTTGGGCTTAACAATGCTTTGTCCAGGACGACTACCTTTTCCAACTTGCCAGTGCACTGTATTATTTTCCAAATTGATTTAGTTCATATCCCCAGACAAACACACACTGTTATGTCTCTTACATAAAGCATTTGTGTTAAATTTGTGTTGCTGTGGAGTGGTTGTTGTTGGTGGATGCATCATATGCCACATGAGGTGATACACTGATAGCCTTCAATAGATGCTCCATCCTGAGCACTGAATCCTTGAACTCGGCGCTGTTAGCGGATTTCTCTCGCACTTGAACATCAGAAGCAGCATGAAGTGCTAAGAAAAAGAGGGGAAGGTGAATTAGGTCACCCAGAAACGACACAGTCGAGAAACAAGAGGAGATCTGTGGATGTTGAAAAGTTTAAAAATGGCTTAAAGACACACCACAACACGATGAATATCAACACATATCGCTATCGTGCATCAGAGCATCAAGAGGCCTCTCTTGTGCTACAGAATAACTCAAAACCCATTACAACATGCTAACCTTCGCTAAGATGCAACGCAACCTGTGGTGAGCTGAGCCGAAGCCACAACAGACCTCCAGCACATTTAACCGCCCCCCCACCCCCCCAGCCCCCTCCCCTCGGTCTCAAACCTTCCAGCTGTGCAAAGAGTACCTTCCCCAACTCCCACTTAGAAGCAGGTGGCAGAAAATGAAAGTCAGCATTGAGCGAGTAAAGAAGAATCATTTTAATGAGGACTCCTGCAGCCAAAGATGTACAGGCACTTCTTCTTTTTTTCCTGCTCCAATCTTTCTTTCTTTCTTTTTTTTAAGAAGGCAAACTGATGAGTGTATTTGAGGCCCTTCAAATCGAGCTGAATTATTTATAATCAGTTTCCAATCATTTCGTGCTGTTGTTTAACGTTGACGGGGGCTTCTCTGCGTCTAGCTCACCCCCCCGTGGGATGCCTGGAGCCCCCAAACCTCATCTCCCGCCACCACCTGTCGGGAATGTATTAATATCAACCCTTGCTTTTTTAATAAACTCTTATCGTGTGCGAGATTTACTTCGTTTTCTCCCCAAGCCTCCGCCATGACACTCCTCCTGCCTGGGTGGATTCCCACCGGCTCCCTTCTCACCTCAAGCAGCTTAGCAGATCCGGCCGTAAGTGATGGATAAATCTGCTGGGCAGGGCCAATGGAGCGCAGGTGTTCTCCATCAATCAGGGGCCTGCCAGGTGACTGGCAACCCCCCACCCACAAACACGCACATGCACGCACGCATGCACGCACGCACACACACGCGCACACACACACACACACACACACACACACACACACACACACACACACACACACACTCACACACACACACACACACACACACACACCGAGCATCCATGTGTGGATGTGTGGCATTATCGGGACCCATTGAGGAATCGTTCATGGCTTCCTATCGCTCAAAGTCAATTTCTGTATGCACGGCGCCGCCTGGTAATCCATGCATTTTCTCCCTTTCCGCTCCCTCTGGGATGAGCGGCTGATTTCGCCCGTGTACAATCTGCCGTTGGAGGCTTACAGAGGAGGGGATCATTTGCCTTCGCCTGTCCAGGCTCCATTTTCCTTTTCAAGGATTTACACTGGCATGGACGTTGGCACAGGGTGCAGGATTTTTTGGGGGGAGCTGTGTGTTTGTGTGTGTGTGTGTGTGTGTGTGTGTGTGTGTGTGTGTGTGTGTGTGTGTGTGTGTGTGTGTGTGTGTGTGTGACTGTGTGTGTGTGTACATATCCAAGTATGTATCTTATATATGTATCATACAGTATGTAGTATGTACTGTATGTATCTATGCACGTGTGTAAGTATGTATCTGTGTGTGTGTGTGTGTGTACATATCCAAGTATGTATCATATGTATGTATCATACAGTATGTAGTATGTACTGTATGTATCTATGCGTGTGTGTAAGTGTATCTGTGTGCATGATTGTATGTGTGTGTGTGTGTGTGTGTGTGTGTGTGTGTGTGTGTGTGTGTATGTCTGTGTCTGAGTAAAAAAGTGAGACAAACAGAGAGGTAGGATTGTGAGCAGGATTGTGTTACATGGCAGTTAGTAAGACTTCTTTCATGCCAAAACATAACCTGACACAAATGTGTGCTGACAATCCTTTAAAAAGAGAATACCAACCTCTCCTGCACCAGCACGCATCGTTTCTTCTGCAGGAGAATTGGCATTTCACGCTAAATCGCTCACAATTCAGAGTAAACCTTGAGCCTGGATGATGCCTCCTAATTTAAATGTATAAGCACTAGAGTCTCGCTGTAAGTATAGGGTACGGTCTATACGCCGTCATACATGACAACAATTTGACAGCTTCACAGCTTACATACTAACAACATTTACAGACCAAGATCACCTCTTCTGTTTTGCAATAGAGGAAGCACTACTGCACAGGAGTAGAAAGATAGCAGGCTGTTGAGACTGGCCATGGGAGACTACATTACCTGGGTGCCAGTATCAATTTGAAAACGTGCCAGCCTCCATTGTTTTTCATGCAATCAAAGGCACCCTCAGAGACGACACACAGTCTGCCAGGGCTTGACCACATTATAAACAAGCCAGTTTGATTTAGTTAGATGGTGTGAGGCTATAGCGGGGAAACGCTGGGGTTTCGTCCTCATGAGGTATTTTTCAGTCTCCCCGAGACATAATTACTTTATGGCAACACACTGAAGTATACCACCGTGGGGGGGGGGGGGGGGGGGGGGGGGAAGCAGTGGATAGCCACCACTGAGAAATAAACAAAGTGGATGTGACTAAAGAGCGCATCTGTATTCATCTGCTCGGCCCCGAATGCAATCGCCGTGAGATCTACGGTGGGTGGAGGTGTGACTGAAATGGAGGTGTAATTCTTTTCCCACACTTGGGAGGGGGAAAAAAAAAGAAAAACAGAGGAGACCATTTTATCATTTACTGGCAGAGAGGAAGAGCGCAAAATGAAATGAAGACCTTCACAATTATATAGTCATCATCACCTTTCAAGCGCTCGTTTGGGGAGAACTATCGTGAGTTCTGCAGAGTCCTCCAGAACTCGTTCTGCTGAAGTCACAAAAGATAACAGAAGCCTAAAATACCATGAAGTTTTCCACTGTAATATTCAATGCTGAAATATAATGGTTAGTTTATATAACAAGCAACGGGTCACCCAGGATTCACTGATATTATTCTGAATTTTGTCATTCATTAGCATACATCAACATTAATGCAGCACCAATACACACTAACCAATGTTATAGGCTGTACGTGTGTGTGTGTGTGTGTGTGTGTGTGTGTGTGTGTGTGAGAGAGAGAGAGAGAGATGGAAAGAGAGAAAGAGAGAGAGAGAGAGAGCATGTTTTAATACAACATGGAGTTAGTATTAACACTCCTGAGCAATGCTGTTTCAACTCTACAGACCCTGAACTCAACTTCGTATGCAGCTTGTCTGACTTCCTGTAATTGGTGGCACAGTACAGGAGTGTGTTTGTAAGACAGAAACAATGTCTCTAGGCTAACAAGTAATGAAAAGCTATGCTACAGTAAGAGGTCGTATTTCCCCAGTGTTCTCATGTGTTTATGTGGTACAGCAAGCACTTATTGTAAAACAACACAAGCGAAAAAAAAGAGTCTGAAAAGCTGGTAATGACTTTCAACAGTCTCAGACAGTGGCCTTAAAAAACAGAAATGTCTGGCCATTTCATGAGGATTAAAGGCGAGACAAGTTATATTATAAACACACCCTGTTATTCCCCAAACTCCACGTCCAGTGTGCATGCGTCAGCTCCAGCAGACGAGAGCCTCCTGAGAATAGCGCAGCTCGCCTTGATAAGTCGTGGCATCCTTGGGCCCCTAATGAAATGGTGCTGCTCTTCTCATTGAATAAAGGACTTAAAGTTGGTGCGAGCTGGTGTTGGCACCCTGACAGCTCAACCTACTAGATCGATTTCTTTCTGTCCCATCTTCTGTGCGCCGCGGTGGTGGCGCTTACACTAACAACGACTACTATGAGAGTAGGTTGTGGAGAGGAACGGGAAGACATAAACAAAAGGGAGAAGGAGGGAGAGAAATCCTCACAAATAAAACACAGAGAGAAAGAGAGAGGGGGGGGGGAGAGAGCATGTGCAAGGAGAGATGTCTGTTCCCGTTGTCATGGTTCAGTTTGAATGATCTGTCAGTCAATGGCTTCATGATGTGGAATAAGATGCAAAAGGTTGCCCTCAGACAAGAGTCTGAGCGTGTTGAATTTATGCCTGGAGTGTTTAGAGTTGAACTGTGTCTCAAACACAGAATTTCAATCACACTCTTCTGGATCAGTTCCCAGAGTCAAGAAGGCATTGTTGCATCGTTACAGACAAGGTTTTCAATTACACTGATTTATGGAGCAGTCTCCCATAAATTTTGCCGTCTCAAGGTTCAAAATTAGGATGGACGGTGGGATGATGTGCAACACAAATGACTTACAAATTACAATTCACACTGGTGCCGAGAAAGAGAACAGCTTTAAAACGCATCGCAAAATCGAGATTTATATGATCACCACGTATGTGGGCACGGACGCATGAATGAAGGAATTTGTTTCGCAGAATTCCTCCATTCACCTTAATCCTGCTTTTGACATGCAAGCGGGCTGCACCTTAACGTCCAGTTAATCCGCACCTCTTCAGGTTTATGTCCACGGTCTCCTTTCCCCAGAATGGATAGCATCCAGAGAGGCGAAACAAGAGTGGACCAGGCTTATGCTTTTTAGATTAGGCCCTGTGAACATGGCTGATTACAAGAGCTCATTCTCAGAGCCCAATTTAGTCATTCATGTAAACAATGGGTTCATCTAATCGCTATTTACATAAGACTGCCGCATCTCATTGGGCTGGAGAACAGACACAACAGGGTGTGGAATACGAGCATTGTGATGTCCCCCACTGCCAACAAGGCAACACATATGGCGCACAGATAAGGTTCCAGGAGGGGGAAAGACAGAATTTGAATTTTTGGCCTTAGTTGCACTGCTAGATGTATTCATGGTCATATGACGATGAGCTGCAACATCAAAGACATCAACCCTTCCATTTTTTTTAGTATGGAGAGGATTTCATATGACATCCAAATTAGTTATGTCATGACTTTATTATTCTCAGCTAATGATGCACTAAGCAGCGGTTGTTTACATATTTTGCACAATATCAAGGGAGCCCGAAATGCATTTTGAAATCTGCTATCATTCAGAAGAAAATAAAAGCCAATCAGGCCCCAAATCACAAAAAAATTCCTCTTCGCATTTTTTGGAAAGGGCCCAATTTGCATTGCTAATTCCTAGAGCTCTACCCTTTCCAACGGCTCCCTGTTCCACTTTCAGGGGGGAGGCGAAAGGCAGAGTTACTTCTCCGAGTTCTTAATGTAATCTGTCTTTAGCAGTCAGGCAGGGGAGTTCTACAGACACATGGTTGAGAGGGATAAACCTGCTCTGATGTAAATGCCAGCCCTGGTCCACCACCTGCTTGTCACAAAATGCCCATACAGACTTGCAAATATTCAATTAAAATTTTAAATCGGCGGTGAACAATGGGGAGAATGAATTGGGTGCATTCTTGCATGCACTTCAACACCACGGAGTATTCTGGAACAACTAGGCCAAGGAATACAAAGGTCTTATGCTGCAGTTTACTTCAGAGTTTAGTCATGGTTATAATTCCTGTTCATCTCCGCACATTTACAATTTTGTATTGTATGTTAATTGTGACACTACAGCATAAACACATACGGTAGAATGTAAGTAAAATCAAGTTAACTTTATTTGATTGTTGCATTCCATCTTTTCATCGAAACTATGGAATTTATCATAGAAAATACAGAAATGTTCATGGATATTGTACAACTTCCAACTTGTAGATGAGCTGCTAAATCCTCTGGATTCTTGGGTTCGGGCGCGTTGGTGACTCTGATATATCCTGTAGTTTTTGAGAATTCAAGCAACACACATGCAAATTCAACACACAAGCAATAACTCGTCCAATGATCCTCTCTATCCCTTACTGTCAACAAACACTGACGGATATCAGCTGTAAACTAGTCAAATAAAAACTGAGATTGGAATAACCAATCAAGCGCTGGCAGGGAATTGTGAAAGAAATATTTGTAAAGGGGAGAAAAGAAAACAGAGAGACGATAACCAGATGGTCTGCTACTGAGTGCTGAGATCTGAGGGCTCTTCAACAGGCCAGACTCTCACACAGTGCGGAGTCGTCTGCCCTCCATGAGTTTGTTAAAGGTAAACAGGGAGACCGGGGGGAAGCTCCAGAGTGAGAGCCACCTGGTCCCCTCCACAGATGGCCTCCCTGAGCAGGACAGGGCTCACTGGTCTCGCCCAAGGTGAGAGGGAACGTGTGGGGGTGGCTGGTGGATCTCTGTGTGCTCTTTGTCAAGCCTGACTTTGAATGTGCTCGGAACAGTTGCTGTCCAAGGTCCTGAAACAGCTCAGTTGTTGTTCTCATAGTTTCCTTTAGGATGTTATAGTGACATTGCACATTTCAAAGAGCATTATAAACACATTTATAAAGACATAAAGTATTCATAATGTGTCATAAGGACTGATGATTATGACAAGAGTTTAGCTACTGCAATTATTAACACATAGTAATGACTGCACTCATATAATTGAATGATGTCACTGTATAAGTCTGTGAAGTATCAGAATGCATAAAATGCTTTTATTTACCTCTTGATAATGGCACTGGTGACAATGCCATGTATTTATCAAGTTGCTGTTCATGGAACCATATGTGTCTGAATAAAAGCTTTCACAATTCAATTTTAAGGCTTACCAACCATGCTTTATTAATACAGTCTTGTGTATCTCCTGTGGTTACAGCACAGATGCAAATTAATACCAGATGTTGAGGTGCCGTCCACTTGTATCTAATATCAGGATTAAGGTGGACAGAGTGTTCAGTTATGCCTTTTGTTGGTCATCTCAATGACGATAATAAACATTATGCCTTGATGTTGTGATGGATTTTCAAAGCATTTGATTGTTCTCAGCCTCTGTTATTTTCAGTGTATAAATGATTCTTAATGCCCATTGTCCCACCCATCCAAATAGTCTAATTTTGCACTTTGAGACTGAATATTTCTAGGAGGCTGCTCCATAAATCAGTGCATGATGAAAACATTGCCTGTGATGGTGCAACAATGCCTTCTTTACTCTGGGCACTGCGCCAAAGTTCCCTCATGTCTATTTACAATATATGATGTACAGTACAGTATATTGACTGTACTATATAGACTTACGTCAGTCATTGTGATGTTTTATTAATACTTTACAAACGTGTTTATAATGCATGATGAATACTAGGTTTAAGTTAAGTGTTAAAGTGTATTAAAGTCAGGAAATGTTGCCCTTACATGTTACAAATGCACAGAAAGAGTGAAAGTGTATTTGTAGTCTTGATGGTAACCTGATCGCAGTCCATTCTACTAATCTGAGCTCTCTTGTATGATGAAATGATACAAGGTGAGAGAAGACCGGGATTGATTTTTCTTTTCATCTGTATGTAACCATGTCTGAAAACCAAACCCATGTTTCATAATCTTCTCCCCATGCCGAATACACCTCCTTTCTTTATTGTGAAACTTGGGCAGAATATCTGCAGGACCTTGGATATTTAACTTGCTTGAGGAGTTGCTGTATCAGCTTATATACCCTACCCAATAACATCTTTGGAGGTCAAGACTGTGTCTAAATAAGCTATAATGTCCTTGGAAGTAAATGGCTTTAGATGGCAAGACTATATTTTCAAACAGCTTCAATTTTCTTTGAATATAGAATACACCAAAAGCTATTTTATATCCCCCCACCAGCCTCATCCCCTATAAAGTTACAAACAGTAAAATATAATGGCATTTAATGACAGTGATCTATCAGTTATCATCCCAATAAATGACAATATTCAGCACAGCCCTGGAGGAAGCTGTTTTATGTGTAAAATGAAATGTTGAATGCCAAAGGAGATAAACTCCAATAAATGAATTGCAACTGACTGTTTCTTAATACAGAGCCCAGGTGTTCTATATGATAGGCTACATAATCTGATGTTTCAATCGATGACAAGATAAAAGATGTTACAGCAGCCAACTTTTGTCGGAGGAGCATTCCCTCTCGATCTCATCATGGGTACATAGTGCTCTAGCAGCCAAGTGAGAATATCTCAGTTTAGGAGTAAACAAAACTTGATTCATTATATAGGTCATTACAACTGAGGGAAGATAAAAACTTCCTCCACTGACTAGACATGTGGGCTTCACATACTGAATATTGAATACATTCATTGAATAATTTAATAAAATTAAGTTGAACATTTTGTAATCAACAAAGGGTAACCCTTACTTGAAGGTATCTAAGAGTGACATGACACTGTCATGACACATGAATCCAAACCCTAACCCTAAAACCAAACAACACTCAATGATGGAAGTGTTACATACATCATACATTTTTTAAATAATGTTTATGACACATTCATGACAGTGTCATGTCACTTTTATGTAGATAGCTTCAAGTAAAGTGTGACCCAACAAAGTAATATTAAAGGTGATCTCATTCAGACAATGTTGAATATAAATGTTTATTTACATGCATTTTAGTTTAGTTTGAACATTTATTTTCTCCATTCCTTAATTTATTCAGGACAGAGAAGTGCAACCAATTTGCAACCCTTAGAAGGATAGCTGAACAACAAAAAATATTTTGAAACAGAAATGTCATAGACAATAACAAATAAAAACCAAATGGAAACAAAAGAGGTTAATGATCCTTTCAGGACAATTTGTATTGTTTACAAACTAATTGTGTTACTCCACAGTTCCCCAGAAAGAGCAATGTCTCAGGACAGGTCTCGGGGCAGTGATGTGTGCCCCCAGGATGGCCTAAATCACGTTTAAACACTCACGGCAGTTCTGCGGAAATATGAGCCTATCTGTCTTGGTGGCATTTACATTTGCTGACAATCTTAATCTGAGTAAATGCAGTTTACATAAATATGAGTGATGTCCCAAGCCCCCACCTCTGCACACAGCTGCTACCCCGG
>NC_085011.1:21343942-21468942 GCF_963854185.1 Sardina pilchardus | reverse complement strand
CAGATTTGCCTCCAAGTAATTTTCCACATCACTTGCTTTTCTGTGGCGTCACTCGTTTAGATGCACGGCCAAAGACCATCCCGGCAGTATTTATGACACACCTCAGGAGCATTTTTGTCGGTCTCATCACTTTCGGGGAGGAATGGACTGTTTTTTTTTTTTTTTTTTCGGGACACGATGGCGGGAGAGACTGCTGAGTGGTTTCAGCGGCACCGTTGGCTGCTGTCGGCTGTCGGATTGTGGAGGGTTCCCAGATGAGGGCTGATTGGAGCGGGTGAGAGTTTTATCGCATGTGATGTGTTGAGCGTGACACTTTTTTTTTTTCCTGAAGTGTGAAAGCCGGAGCTCTCGCGGCTCTCCGGTTATGTAGGGAAGAGCTATGGCAGGGACACGGGAGCAGAAAATAGTTGACTTGTCTTGAGTCAGGAAATGATTTGATATAGAGTCAGTCAAAAAAGTGAAGTTCATTTCTTCACTACACGGATCACCTAAATATCTTTTTCTTTTCAAATTAGTTTGCAATTCTGCATAGGTAGCCTACATCATCACATACACTGAATTGACTGAAACTTTAAACTGGACATGCCTATATTGCACTTAACACGCTCTTCCTTCTACCTACTAGTACTTCTCTTGATACTTTCCTCTTACTTCTTTTGGTTGTCACTTACAGTAAACCATGAGTATGGCTAGGAATCTGGTGTGACTGTGACACAGACACAAACACCAATGGGTTTTTAGCATCCTGCTAGCATGATTCATTCAAATCCAAGGTACTGCAAGTTCGAGCCTGGGCAGGTATAGGGCTGGACCACGTTGTCTGTGTCAACAGCACCACGACGGTTGCATTAGGTCCATGACCTGGATGGGAGGGAAGTCTGGGAGGGGTGAGTGTAACGGCAGTAAATAAATCACAACATTTTCAGAGACTTGGTGAAAAAATACCATTTTAATCAAGTGTGTTTCTACCCTTCTTGATAAAAGCATGGTTGGGTAAGTCTCACTTTTAAACCGATATTAGTACTTTTTTTGGTACAGTACTTAATTCTGTCGATCTGGAATAGCAGCTGGTGGCTGTGACCTGAGAAATAGGTTGGGCTGCCAAGTTCAGTGGAAATTAGTTTTATATTTTGCAATAGCCTATACCTGCCACATTCCTGCTGCACATACAAATGTGCTGCTCAACAGAATGCGGTGTTCTGGGTCACCGTGGAGAACCAACCATGGTAAACACAAAAGCCCATCACCCAGGATTGCCGAGCTGAGGCTAAAGAAGATCAATTGAAAATGTATTGATATGGGTGTGTCCTTCTACTCTCAGTTGAAGTTCAACAGGCAGTTTATCATGACATAAAAGCCAACTGTAGCATCAGGACATGTCGCCTACAGTAAATGCTACATACGTCAGTCCTCATTTGTATATTGCTTTGGATAAAAAATTCAGGTAAATCAAATTATGCAATTTAAGATGTAGTTGATTAAACTATGTTAAATCTGAAATATAAGCTTGAAAAAACTTTACCATCGCTTCCGCTTTAGAACAAGCCATCCCCAGCCAGCCATGTAGGGTAGTGTCCATACACACATCCTGACAAAACTTCTTCCCTGGGTCGTTCATCACATGTAGCTTATATTCATCAGGTCTGTCAACCCATGCAGATGCGGGATCGAAGGCAAGCTCTTATCGTCTTAGCCAGCACCATTATTATCATAATGATGGGAACAGGGCTAGCGTCAATGAGTCGGGAAGAGTGTCCGTGGAGAAGAGGCATCAACGTCAGCAACGGTGTGGATGCTCATCTCAAAGCCCTGGGGAGAAGCCTTCCTGTTGGCCTGAGGGCATCCTGCTGGCTACAGTTTCCTCGCCTGCTGCTTATTATGGAGACACTGGAGAGCCAATATGGAGCCAGGAGATGGATGGTGGTGGCAGGCCTAATTTACCTTATAATAACTTCAGTCATACCACTTCTCTCCACAGTGAATACACAATTGAGTTCAGGGTTTGTTATGCAGAGTTTCACACATTTCAAAGCAAAGCAGACTCTTTGTGTGTATGTGTGTATGTGTGTGTGTGTGTGTGTGTGTGTGTGTGTGTGTGTCGGGGTGGGGGGTAGGGGGGTTACAATGTGACTACAATATGATCTACAAGTATATTGTCGTGCTGTGACTTCTTGAATGAACAATGCGCCGCTCGACTGACGTGGGTTAAATGACTTCACACGACAAAGAATCCTCCTTTTGTGGAATTTACTGAACGTCGGCAGGTGAGTACAATAATACATAAGTACACATCACAGTGGCCGTGACTAAACTAGGCTAAGGTCTCTAGCTCGGGCACAGAACAAGTTTTGTCCATGCAGTGAGCTGTGAGCCTATCAACCTAGAAACTGAAACTAACATGGTCTTCTCACTACGCTCACTAAACGTGATCATGTCACGCTCATGGCCAATCAGCGTAAGCATCACACAACATAAACATTAAAGGGGAAGGGATAATATATGTGAACAGCCTTACACTACTCCCCTCCAGGAGTACTGAGTCCCTTCAGTACAAGTGACTCCAAAACACATCTAATACAATCAAATGCAGTAGAACACATTTCTTTGCTCTATCACAATTAAGCTCACATATTCTCTTAAACATTTAACTTGGACTTCAATGAACTAGAGAAATCTGAAAATTAACTAAACAGTCTCTCTTCTGAACTACTAGTTCTTGAATCGTTCTGGCTTATGGACAGTACGCCCTCTCGAAGTCTTCATAATCTTCTCTTGTGAAGATTGGGCTCCTGGTCCTCTATCCTCCCGACGCCTTGAAGCTTTAAGATGTGATGCTTTGTCCTCCTCATGCGGCTCCTCAGCAGTACTTCCCTCAGCTGGCTCATCACTACTGCTTGCTAGTGGCAGCTGTGGTACCAACGGGAGATCCTCTTCAGGCAGTGGTGTTGCCAGGTCCTGATGCTGCTGTAGCACTTGGTTTCTCCGCCGTCCAATCCAAGCAGGAACCACATCGCTGTCATATGGTTTTAGCCGGTCATGGTGAAGTATCTTGCTGCGCTTAAAGCCTTGGACTTCATAGATGACATGACCACGACGGGCAGAAACAATGAAAGGGCCGTTCCATGGTGACTTAAGCTTGGGGCTTAGTCCCTTCTTCTTAGTGTCATCCTTCACATACACCAGATCTCCAACACTGTATGAATGCTCTTGTGCTCGCACATCATATATCTTCTTCTGGCGCTCTTGTGCGGTGTGGAGATGTTTTCTTGCTATGCTTTGAGCCTCCTCAAGTCCTTCTCTTAGATTGCAAAGGAACTCCACCACACCCATTCTATCTGACTTGAGTTCTGCAGCCCCAGATTGAACGTCATGTGGTTGGTGAATTTCCCTGCCAAACATGAGCTGGTTAGGTGTAAACCCTGTGACTGCATGCCGGGAACTGCGATAGGCTGAGGTAAGTAATGGCAAGTGCTCGTCCCAGTTCTTCTGATTTTGATCCACATAGCACCGGATCATTTGGAGCAAGGTCCTATTGAACCGTTCCACCTGTCCATTAGAGGCGGGGTGATATGGAGTAGTCCTAGTTTTTGTGATCTGCAGAAGCTTGCATACATTCTGAAAGAGTAAACTTTCAAAATTGCGGCCCTGGTCTGTATGCAACTCAAGGGGGGCACCAAATCGAGCAATGAAGTCATACACAAGCTTCTTGGCTGTTATTTCCGCTCCTTGGTCAGAAACAGCAAAAGCTTCCACCCATCTAGTAAACTGGTCAATTATGACCAGAATGTACTTGTTGCCTGAGCTGGATACCGGGAACGGTCCAAGGATGTCCAGGTGGAGACGGTCCAAAGGAGCACCAGCTTGATAGCTTTGCAGCTTGGCCCTTTTTGTTGGTCCTGCAGCTTTAGATGCATTGCAGTGCTGACATTTCTTCACAAACAAATGGACGTCTGTGCCCATTCCATACCAATGGTAGCTTTGGCGCAGGCGCTCTAAAGTTTTTGCCTCCCCAAGGTGACCTGAGTTGGGAGGGTTGTGGCTAGCCTGCAGGATTTCTTGTTGCATGGAAACTGGCACTAGCAACAGCAATGTTGGATGTTGCCCCCCGACTCTCTCCCAGGAATAGTATAGAACTCCTTGTCTCAACACCACCTGAGGCCAACAGAGCCAGAATTTCCTCACTGCAGGGCTCTCAAGCATCACCTGATCCTTAGTTGGAAGTGTCCCAGATTCTTTCCACAGGTGGAGGATGGAGAGGACAGAATCAACTTTCTGGAGTTGGGCAAGCTCATCAGAGCTGGTGGACTCTATCCAATTAATGACTGGAGTCTCCAACTGGGTTGTTGATAGTTGGCCTGATTCCATCGACTGTGCACCACTGGGTTCACTGGCTGGTTCAATGGACCTCAACGCCAATGGCAAAATGTCATCAACATCTTCCTCAAAACGTGTCCACTGTTCGTGAAGCCTTTGGCAGTACTTGCAACCTTGACATGGGAGGTCAGACAGGTATTTCCCTGCTTGATAGCAGTCACACTTGTCTGCATATTCCATGCTTCGTCTTGACAGGGCGTCAGCATTTGAGTGCTTGTGGCCTGCTCGATGTTCTATGTGGAAGTCATACTGGCTCAACTCCTCCAACCACCGAGCCAGCTGGCCTTCGGGATATTTGAACCTGAAGAGCCAGGTGAGACTGCCATGATCTGTTCGCAGCAAAAACTTCCGTCCAAGTAGGTAGTGGCGGAACTGGCGGGTGAAGCGCACAATGGCAAGTAACTCACGCCTTGTGACACAATACCTCTGTTGAGCTGGTGTAAGATGACTGCTGGCATATGTCAGTACTCGCTCCTCCCCCCACTGGACTTGTGACAAGACTGCGCCAATACTATGATTTGATGCATCAGTGTCGAGAATGTATTTGCCCTCTGCAATCGGGTATCCCAACACTGGTGTAGTTGTTAGCTTTTCTTTTAGCTGTGCAAAGGCCTCCTGATGTTCTTCTGTCCACTGAAACGTGACCCCCTTCTTTAGAAGATTGTGGAGAGGACTTGCAAGCTCTGCAAAAGCTGGTACGAACTTGCGGTAATAGTTACATAGTCCGAGAAAAGCTTGAAGCTCTTTAACGTTGCTGGGAGGTCCCCAGAGCTGTACGTCCCTGACCAAAGCTGGGTTTGGCTGAATACCTTCTCCACTCACAATGTGGCCTAGAAAGAGAACCTCCTCTTGGAGCAGGTGACATTTTGATGGCTTCAACTTCAGACCATAGTTGTGGAGGCAATCGAAGACTTGTGAGAGACGATCCAGGCTCTCATCTGCGTCTCTACCTAGGACAATAACATCGTCCAGATAAATGAGCAACGTCTCCCATTGGAGTCCCCTGAGGACAAGTTCCATAGCCCTTTGAAAAGTGCTGGGGGCGTTGCACAGGCCAAAAGGCATACGGGTGTACTCGTAGAGGCCCCATCTGGTGATGAACGCCGTCTTCTCACGGTCTTTGTCATCCACTGCTATCTGCCAATATCCAGATTGCAAGTCGAGTGTCGAGAACATAGTAGCTCCCCCGAGAACATCAAGACATTCCTCTATTTTGGGTAAAGGATACGCATCTTTGACTGTTAGGCTATTTAGGTTGCGGTAATCTACACACCATCGTACTCCTCCATCCTTCTTGCGTACTAAAACCACTGGAGAGGCCCACTCTGATGATGATGGCGTGATGACACCTGCTCTCAGCATGTCTTGAAGATGGGCTTCTTCCTCACCTTGGAATCCAAGAGGTGTTCTTCTCACTGGCTGACGCACAGGTCTAGCTGACCCAGTGTTAATCGTGTGTGTTACAGCAGAGAGGTAACCCAGATCAGAATCAGTTCTGGCAAAAAGGGACTGGTAAGTTATTAATAGCTGAAGAAAACGCTTTTGCTGTTCCTCAGTGAGTGTTTCGCTTGTGGCAGCAACCAGGTCATGGAGATGCTGAGGTAGATCAGAAAGAGTTGCTACTCTTCCAACCACCAATTGTCGCGCACTCACTGACTCGCTCTCTAATTCGGGTGCTGCACCTTGCTGGCGTGAACTTATTGGTTCGTCAGGATAAGCTTCAACTAAAAGACCAAGGCATGCTCCTTTCGACAATGCTGCTTTACTGGTGGAAAAGTTGCATAGTCTGACTGGCACCTGCTTCTCCATGGTGGTAGCAACACTTCCAGAAGCTACAGCTTCAGTGATGTTCAATGGCTCGAGCACAGCTGGGACACCTGGTCTTGGATTTTCTACCTCCCCCCACACGACACATTCCGATGTGGGTGGTATAGTGGTAGTCTCTCTCAGGGTCACATTGGCAACACAATAGTCAGATCCATCCCCTCTCACTATTTTGGATGGTACAAGTTCATTTCCAATGAAAACTTTGCCACGGGTGTGGATGACGACATCATGGGCCTTCATCAAATCTAATCCTAAGAGAACAGAGTCACGGATGGGGGCTATATGCACATCCCAGTCAATGGTCTTAGATGCTATTTTGAAAGTGACGGTCAGCCCACGCTTTGCCTTCATGCCATCTCCAACACCTGCATTCAGGAGGTAAGTCTTGTGCAGGTTTGTCGGCTCACATCCCGAAAAACTCTGATACAGCTCCTCAGAGATCACTGTTGTTTGGGCTCCAGTGTCTACCACAGCTTGAGTTGGAACACCATTTGCAGTTACAGGAATCTGTAGACTCTCACCTTGGTTTTTGGTGCAACTAATTTGTAACTCCTGTGGCTGGTGACTTGAATTTATGGTGCCTTCGGGTAGTGTCTGATGGCCTGTGTTCTTTTCACCAAGGTTTCGGGTTGCTGTTGGACTTGATGACCTCCTGCAGTCTCTCCTGAAATGCCCTTGTTCTCCACAACTGAAACATGTACCAGGTGCACCACGGTTTGGGCTTGACGACAGGGAGCGTGTTTGACCTGGGTGCACTTGTTGGGGACTTTGCCTCCTCTCTTGGGGTCGTGCTCTTGTTGGCTGGTTTTCTGCATGATTAGACTTGAGATGATCCATCTGCAATTTCAAGTTCCCCACTGTACTAACAAGGGCCTTGATTTGGTCAGTCAGTACAGAAAACTGATCAGCAGTGACATACTGAGGAGCCTGCACCCTACGAGAAGTAGCAGTAAAGTCATCGCAGATGTCTCCCTCATCAGCCCAAGATATGCGTCTCGCTCTGCTCTTTATTTCAGTTTCACGCCCCACAGTGCCCTTGAAATTATGTTCATGAGCCTCTACACACTTCTAGGCATCTGCAAGGGAACATGGGTCACGGTTCATAACTTCATAGGCCACCTTTTGATTTCTCAAACCCTTCAGGAAGGCATCAGTTGCCAGCTGGTCTTGTAGCTGAAGATCGACTCCTGGATATGCAAAAGTGATAAGACGTCGTACCTCTTCTGCAAATTCAGCTGTCGTCTCCTGGCCTTGGCGAAGTTCTCCTAGCTTTCGTCGTACGGTAGTAGGGGGGTCTTTTTGCCCAAAGCGCTGAGTGAGCTGCTCTACTAAAAGGACATAGTCCTCTCTTGTGCGCTCGGGCAATGAACAGACATATCGAATAGCTGCTCCTCTTAAACATTCAAGCAGTCTGTCCACTCTCTCAGGAGCACTCCATCCATACTTCCTGGCCAGGCGTTCAAACGGTAACAAAAAAGCATCCCAGTCTTCTTTACCGTCGTATGTGGCGAGCTTAGGCCTACGTACTTCCTGCACAGACAGCTGATTATTATGAAGCCTCTGCCCATCTTGGCTGGGGAATAGACGTTGGGTTCCACGTTCAGAATCTCTGCTATCTCTCTGTCTAATGTCCAGTTCAGGATTAATGCTCCGCCTAGTCGGGCCTGAGTGGCGAGCACGCTGGCTGATAACATCCAGCTCAGCTGCAAAGGGCCCACTGACTTGTTCTCTAGGCCTTACAGATGTGTCCAATGTAGCTGGCATAACATTAAGCTCAAATGCATGCCTGTCCCCTGTGGAGCGTTGTCCTATCTCTTCCCCACCACCAGCAGGAGCAGCTAAATGTGGCGTGAGGGTTTGTACTGCTGCTTTTTCACTGATGTGCGTAAGGACAGGGGCAAGCATCATTTGCAGTTGTTTTGCCTGTTGACTTTGGCTATCCAATAAAGCTTGAAGCCATTTTGGAGCCTTTTCAGACTCGTCTAAGGCCGCTGTAGCTCCTTGTAATTCGTCAGTCATTTTTTATTTTATTAGTATTTTCTTCTTTCTTCGAGAAGGTGAATTTTTTTATTTTTATTTAAACAGCCATTGTCAGTTGGAAAAAAAAAATCCCTTATAAGCTCCTCTAAGACTTAAGCAAAACTTGAGTTCAAAAAGCTGTTTCTTTTTCATAAAGTCTCTTCAACTTGTGGGCCTATAGTGAAACTCAAAACATTGCCAGCAAAAAAAAATTCTTCTTTTAGCTTTTCTTGGGCTTTTATTTTGACAGGTGAACGATTGCCACTGCTAGTTCACTAGCTAGCCGATTAGCATCAATCACGAACATTTAAACACTCCTCCGTCTTGGAATGTTACTGCTAGCAACGTTCAGCTGATTAGCTTGCACATATCTCTTGGGTGCTTACTTCATCCGTTGGATTTACTCACGGTTTGGAAAGTTTTATCTCGCTTCTGACACCAGTTGTCGTGCTGTGACTTCTTGAATGAACAATGCGCCGCTCGACTGACGTGGGTTAAATGACTTCACACGACAAAGAATCCTCCTTTTGTGGAATTTACTGAACGTCGGCAGGTGAGTACAATAATACATAAGTACACATCACAGTGGCCGTGACTAAACTAGGCTAAGGTCTCTAGCTCGGGCACAGAACAAGTTTTGTCCATGCAGTGAGCTGTGAGCCTATCAACCTAGAAACTGAAACTAACATGGTCTTCTCACTACGCTCACTATACGTGATCATGTCACGCTCATGGCCAATCAGTGTAAGCATCACACAACATAAACATTAAAGGGGAAGGGATAATATATGTGAACAGCCTTACAATATTAAGTGCTGCACATGATTTTGCAATAAACATTAGTATGATAACACAAAAAACAACTGACTGAGATATTGAATACAGCATCATATCATCTGGATAGCCATCAACCATCCACATGGAGCAAAACTAATTCAGCTCTGATTTGGTCAATTACCTGGTCCTGCCCGCATCTGGATCTCAGTCATTATCTTTGTTCTTTTCTTTTCTTTTTTTATTATTATTCCCCACCCCCTTATCATCATTTTTTGCCTCAGTCAAATCGGTGAAGGTGAATACAAAGGCCATCAACACAGGATGTCTGGGTATCACAATCCAGATCATGACTTCAAACAAAAATGATTCATTTTAATATGGCCAATCAGCACGCAACGAGGATGAAGGACTGGAGGATAAAAAATGCATCAGCAGCTAATGGCGAGGCCACGTCGACTGAGGGAAAAAGATGAAATGAAATATGCAGAGACACAAACATCAAGGAAAAAAAACTCATATTTGGTGAGGTTACATTTGAAATATTATATTCGTCTGTGTTCTGCCTTGGTGTGAGTCACATTTCCCCTTTAATCAACTTCCACACCACTCTGGGTGTGTTTGTGTTGTTGCCAAAAGACTGTCAGAGAGCTTGCCTATACAAAATGATTCTAATTATCTCATGTAAACAGTCTTGCCATGTGTTTGTGCCCCGGGATGTGTTTACCCTTGCTTTGAGTTATTGTCACTGACTTGGCTGGCTTTGTTACATTTGCCAAGCATGTCACGAGTCATGTTCATGTCATGCCTTTTTCCAGCATGCTCAGGTAATTATGAAATCCCCTTTGGCTTGAAATACAATTACTTTGGTCATTTGGAGTTGAATTCGTTCAAATGATGAATATATAATTGCTCTAATTGCTTGACTTTGTCCAAGTCAAGGATCCTTTTAAATAATTTTGTTCAATTAGGTCTGCATGAAATGGATGTGCAGGAGGACCATAAAATGCTGTTCCATCATGCCAGTGTCAAAGTTTCCTACACTATTGTTCCCAATGACTGACAAAATATGAAAAAGTATTGAATAATTCTGAAGAAACTTACATTGTTCATTACATTTACAAACTAGAAAAGCACTCAGAGAGTGCAGACCTTGGTCAAGCTAATACATAACATAAAGTTCTGCACAATATTATTGACTTTAAGGTTATGCATCATGCCACGTTTCCCAATTGCCAGACAAGCAAGAGGCAGAATAAATGCTTATGGTTACCAATACCAAGTTATAGAATGTTGGCTTGACATGACTGCACATTTAATAACAATGTCTCGCTGTCTTGATTTTTACTAGGAGTTACCATGTCACATTACTTAGTATTTGCATAGAATGTATCAGCCTGTTTTCAACCAGTCTAGTTGGTGATGTAATATCTGTTCGTCTTTTGACACTATCTCTCACTGAAATGGAATGGTAGCTGGTGACTCAGTCCAGTTGGTACTGCATTTTAGGCCTGGGCTTACTCAGTGACAAGGGGGGGGGGGGATATTTTATTTCTAAAGGTCGCCACATTTTGAGATTAAATCACTGTTATTAGATAAAAGCTTAACTTTAAATGTCCTCTCTCGAAGTAACCTATAGGATCCCCATCAACTGAACCGTACCACTTGACAGTGCAACCCCATAACAAGCAAGATGGAGAAGAAATGATGGGATTACAAAAATCATCAACAAACAAAGCAAAAGAAAACAACGATGAAGACACAAATTGATGTTTGTGAAATTGACGCTAACACAACTGATTATACAGCATGTTATGAAACAAATGCACCCAAAGACCAGGACTTAATAACAGTGATTAAGTGTATGATTAACTAAGGTGAACCCTCTACAATGAATTCATTAGTTTAACTTGCTGCTCAGTGACGCTTCACTTCTTCATGCAACATATTTTACTGAAATGTTTACCAGAGGCTTTCTAGGCTTTCTAATTAAGAGACAGCACTAAAGAAATCCTCCATGTAGTTTGTACACATATCCCGCCACTTTAGAGGCCAAAAGTTGTGAATACATCATGCCAATCATGTGATCAGTTGTGTGAATACATTGCACCAATCGTGTGTTGTGATCTTATGAAGCCTTGCGCATTAACAGCTCTGCCCAAAATAGATGCCCAATAAGTAAGAAAGTAAAATTAATCCTTATAGCACATTTGTATACAGTTTCCACTGACCAAAGTGTGTTGCAATATGGCCACCGAGTGGAGGGACTTGCCTAAAAGGAAGTGTTTACACTCTTATGCTGCTGTCCTCACAAAACAGGAAATCACTTGCACACTACTGGTGCTAGTCATATGTTGTTGGTTTTTCTGTCATCCACATTCAGTCTTTTGAGGACTGTTCATCAGTCTTACTCAGACTAGCTTCCTGGAACGGGATGGAAACAACTGAACAATGTCTGGCTACTTTGACTATACATGTGGTTGTCTCCTCTAAAATATGAATACTGTACATGTGACTTGAAATAAATATTCAGATACATTTTTTTAAATCAGCCAGGCAGCAAATCCATGTAATGACATGAACAGAAGAACATATTTTTTTGTTCACATCTGGAGAGCATTTTTGTCCACTGAGCCTTAGTCGGATAATACTGTCAATCATAATAGCATCATTTTGTCATCACATGAAATCCATTCTGTGAGATAAATACATCTGAAATTGCTAGTTTGCTCTTGGCCATGTTTTTTCATGTGATAATCAAGTAAAACCAGTACGACCTCACATCTAAAATGGTGCATGTAGAGTGCAGGATTTTTAACTGCCAGTTTTTGAAAAGCAAAGGATGAAAGAGTCAAACCAGGTGCAGAGCCCTTTCACAGACATAGAAAGGACATGCATTTGCAAAGCTCGCATGTTAATCGTGACTAACCATCTAACCATGTCCATACCAACCATGATAATTCACCTCAAATTCCATGAATTCTGAATATTAACAACATACTGTAGAAGATAAAAAGGCACTGTTATTGTTTCTTTTATTCTTATTAGAAGCTGAGGGAAAAGAATGATCATCTGAGATGTACTGTAGGCAGAAACAACATTGCACATTGCAACACTGATGCTGTAGCAGTGCTCTCATACTCTCTGCAGCATGCCGTGTGTAAGCTAATGTATAATCTAAAGGGGATGTTTGAGATGACAGAAAATATATGCATTTAGGATTAGTAAATAGAGTTCATGGGAGTCATCTCTTGACATGCTTGTACATTAATTACTAGCCGCTTTGGGACTTAATGCAATTTGTATCTGTTTTCAGTCTTTAAGTGCGGCCGTGAACCGTCGAGAGATGGTACATCACTTTACGTGACAGATTTAGAGGGAGTGCAACTGAAGACAGGGCGTGTTCAAACAAGATTCAGACAGACGCTATGAATGACAACGATGGGAAGTAATATCAGACCTCTCTCCTTCTTGCTCTCTCTCTCTCTCTCTCTTGCTCTCTTTCTCTCTCATGCTACGCCCCTCCCTCTGGCTTGCTTTAAAATGACTGGCTGTGCATGTTTATGGACAAGTCAGTGAGATATGTCTGGGACTTTCAACTAACAGTTGAAATGCCACATGGTCAATAAAGGGTCTGTCAGTCTTTGTCTTCTTTCCATCTCTGTGGTGACAAAGAACTCCATTTCAACAAAAGAAAAAAAGCAGAAAAGGCAGTGAAGGAATGGCTATGGTGACATTTCACAGCACGTCCCACTTACATTTTTTTTCCCTTCATGACTGGAATGGCCACCCTTTGGTGGCTCCTGGCTGGGTATCCACTCATCTCAGCATCCGTCCAGCCGTAAATTCTCAACTACCCCCACACCACCACCATAAACACCCAGACACAAACATATCATGCACACATAAACATGCATGCATACACACACACACATACACACATGGACACACACACACACACACACACACACACACACGGAAACACAGGGACGCACACACACACACACACACACACACAAACACACACACACACACAATTAAGATCGGCATTTAAACTACAGTCGCTATGAGGGGTGACATTTAGTCAAACTCATAATTCTGTACATGACAGGCAGCTCAATTCTTATTTGCTTTGTGGACCTCCAATGTGATGGAAGGGAAAGGTTACAGAATCAAATTAGAATGTGTTAATTAATATTCACATCATACCACAGCCCACTTCAGGGCTTTGTCTTCTGGGTTCAACATGCGTGGCCTATTTTTAAAGAGGGCTGCATGAGATTTACTTTTATATATGGACAATGAATGAATACATATATACAGTATATATATATATATATATATATATATATATATATATATTGCGAGCAATATAACATAAATCAACAATAAAACAGCAACAGCAACTGCTGTAAAATAGTATAGTGAGGCAACTGCTATTTTGATGAAAACCCAGAGGCATACGAGTGTACAGTACACATATAGCTATTATCAGGGTATGGTGGGAATCCAAGATATCACATGTTTACATGACACCTAACAACAACCTCCGGCGCTAAAAGGTTAACACCATTACCAGGATGTGCCCTTCATTGCCATTCATGTCCATATTCCGACTGGGAAAACTCCCTGCAAACTTCCAGAGTGATGTAAACAGACACTGGCATAAGGCATCATGTTTGCCCTCAAAAGAAAACTATACTTTGATGAAGAATGTTCTGTATAGGAGATCGATTGAACAGTCTAGGTAAGGCAGGATAGGGTTGGGTCTCACTGGCATGTTTTGTATAATGGCTGGAACAGAAAATATGAAAGGGATATTGGACTGTAAATCTACAGTATCTACTGTGCACAAAACTAATTCAGCCATTTTATTTATTTGAGTCTGAAAGGAAATGAGAGAGAACCACCCGAAAGCATGATAAAGCCTTGTAAGTCTGAATGTGTTTGGAGAAATGTCTGTGAATAAAGGACTCATAAATAAGTAATAATCTCGTCTGCTTGCATGCCACAGTAAATCAATGAATATAAGATAAAGCAAAGGATTAGGCTGCTGAGAGTTTGCCAGCACAAAACTTTTTCAAAATTCTCCCCAATGCCTGTCTAAGACCGGAAAATAGGAAGCTTGCATTCATTAAAGAAATGGAAAAAGGACTGGACCTATTAGGATGTCTATGGAGTACTGTAAGGATAAAAGTTCATGTTCAGAATTATCTTATTCATTGCATCGTTAGTCTAAAAAAAAAAACCTCTTGCCATAGATGATATTTGGTAACACTTTACTTGACGGGTTCGTTCATAACACATTCATAACAGCTGTCATGAACTGCACATGAAGCATTCATGACTGTCTCATGAAACATGACTCAACATTCATACCAACCCTTTCATGAATGTGGAAGACAATGACGTCAAAAACTTGCCTGATCATGTCACATCTTAGTCAACGGGGAAGGTCAGTGTCCAGGAGAATTTAGTTTTTTGTTTGTCTGTTTGTTTATTTTATGATATAACCTCTGAAGAATGCGTAATTGTCTACACCAATGACTATATAGATATATAAAACAGGAATGTCCAACCATTCAGAGGTCCACAGATGGCTAGTTCACTTCCCAGTTTGATGAATACTTCACAACTCGTATACTGTAGTAAAGTGACATTTGAAGTAGACTTCATAAAATATTCATAAGATATCTACAAACGCTGGAGAAGATAATACCCTGTATATGGATCACTAGATTCCACATTCATGAAAGTGTTGGTATGAATGTTGAGTCATGTTTCATGGATCAGTCATGAGTGCTTCATGGGCAGTTCATGACAGTTGTTATGAATGTGCTATGAATGAACCCGTCAAGTAAAGTGTTACCGGCACACTGTAACTTCATGAAGCTATTTTTATTCATGAGGATTTTTAACCATCTTTCAGGCAGTAAGTTCAAATCAGAGGTGAAAGTGGTTTACATTTGTGTCGGTACTTTTACCATAACCTTCATCATTTCCTATTGTTTACCTTTCCGCTTGCTATCAATGGCTGACAACGTTTTAGTTCAGTGAGGAGTAAGATTTGTTACAGGTGAAAGTACATGTGCTTAGTGTGTGCACCTTAAAAGGCCACATTAATGAATGTATTATTATTTGTAGAGCATTCATCTGAACCTGTCATCTAGCTCAGTCTTTCAATCTCTCTTCTTCTTTCCTTGTGGTCATTGGAAGGCCCGTCTCTGTCTTTCCTCTCTTTGGGGATAAACTGTTTTCATGTCCTCCTTGTTGATGTTTTTTTTTATAGTCTAAACATCATTTAAAAGCCTATATGCTATGTCTGTGAGCTCCCTTGTTCTTGTTCATCAAGAGTGTAGCTGCTTGGCTGTGTTAGCTTCTGGCTGTAGCAACTCAAGTTAGGTACAATCGATTGTTTTCAGGGTTTTTTTTTTCATACTGATAGTACTCGGTCACCTCGAGAAAAAGAGCTCTACTGTATGTGAAAACTCGCCGGATTACTCCTTTAGATGTGGCATTCCCTAATTACTTAAAGCATAACATCTCTAGTCTCTAGTCACCTCATTCTTTTTGCATGGATTCACATAGGCTACCTTTCCAAATAAAGTTGATAATGTCTCTGATAATATCTCTATGCGAATAAAGATAAAGCCTACGAATACATCAGTGTTAATAGAACAGTGTGGTGCATTCCCATTTAGATATGCGGTAGGATGACAAATAAGACATTGTTGTTCTTTTGTTCTGAGCTAGTCATGACAGTGGCCTAATACAGTGGCCACGAGCATGTTTTAAATCCACATCTCTCCCTCAATGCACAGATCTCGTTGTCAGTTTAATTTAAAAATCACAAGTACAAAAGCTAACGTTAGGAACGGCATGTGGGGTGAGGGAGATGTGTCAATTACATGACTGGTTACATGACATTTATTTGAGTTTGAGTTGACAGCCCTAGTTTTGACAGACAGTTGCTTTCTTTTTTTTCCAGCACTGCACCACTGAATCCACTGTACCGATAATGCTGGTGGTGCTGTCTGTCTAATACTTATACACACTTTTGCACTATGCTCTCTCACTTATTAGAATTAGACACCTCCTTGGTGGATAGTCTTTGATGCCACCTCTCATGTAGTTCAACACAGTGTGCACCACAACAACATCCACTTGAGTAATTTTCAGCAAATATCAGCTTGCAGGGTTCATTATTTCAATTTCCTAAGTAAATAAATAAAAATGGTTGCACCGTTGCTTACTGCGGTGCATGAGTTCACAGGGTTCTCTGTCAAATATGCAAGCATTTGACATTAACAGTAAGGCCACGACACGCTGCTCCACGCTCCATGATGGGTCATCTCTCCTGAAATAAATGACCCGTCACTTTAACTCACGCCAGCATCTAATCCTTTGGCAAAAACAGATGACACGTCTGAATGCTAGCGCTAACGGAGAACACCACCCGCCTATCGTAATCAGTGTGAGGGGGTGGTAAAATGACAAGCTAAATTGCTGGCAGTAATTCAATACACAGGCAATTTCTGTCTGCCGCTACTGTGGCATAACAGTCATTGTTTACTATTAAAATCCAGAGAGCTGTCACAGGAAACTCAGCAGGGAACGAGTTAGGTGTGGTGAGGAACATTTGTTAACTTGAGCCTCAACACACCTCCGGTTGCGAGGAGATGGGTGGTGCAGCCTGATATGATTAGTGATTATGACGGATCCTAGGGCGGTGAAATGAATTGTGACAAATTAGAATATGAAAGGCTGCCAATCAAAACATATTTCTCCACGGCACAAAACAACAAAGATTGTCTTTCTGATGCCTGAGTTGCCGCATATGTTTGATTTTCAGAAATTACAAGTCAGTTTGATGGTAATTGGGGGAACTTTTAACCTTTAGGATGTGTGCTGGAGGGCTGCTACAACATTTAATTTTACCCTCAGTACCAATTGCGGCAGTGCTTAGAACGCAATTGATGGAGTCAAAGCTAAAAAGGAATTCCCTGCATCTCAGGGGTGTGTGTTGAGTTGGTCCTTAAGAGCTGTCATCAGAAAACGTGATCAATGGCCCACTTCTCACAAGTGGTCAAGTATCGTCTGAATGCAGTCTCATGATCAATGCAACACAAGATGAGGAAGGACCAGGTAAAAGGGAGGTACTGCATACTCCACTGCACTTGAGGAACACTAACAAAGTCTATTACAATGAGCTGAGAGCCAATACGCTGAAGTGACACAGCTGTCAGAAATGCCAATCTTTCTGCTGATGCTCATCATAAAAGGCGCAACAGATGTCCCTGCATCATGCAATATCTTTGCTTTTAGCTTTACAGGCTGTTACACTGTAGTTTGTTTTCATCCTCCTTTCTAATTAGCTGTGTCCCAGTACATCAGGGAAACAAATGGAAATGATGGGAAATGAAGAATACCTTCATTGTGTTATTTTAGCCGAGGGCACTTGTGTCTTATCTCACGTTGAAAATATTCCACTCAAGCCACTCAAGTAGCCAAGGATGGGGGCAAAAACTCTTTTGTTCGTAGCCAATTTACAAGTTTGACTGAGGAGGGAAGAAGTAGACATCAGCTCGATCCAAGCATTGACACAGTCAGAAAGGGCGCTGTCAAGGAGCAGAGCCAAACTCAAAACATCAATTCAAGAGGGAATCTCTCCAGAGGGCTGACTTCCCCTCATTTGGCCCATGCCATTAATGTCTGATCAGATATATACAGAGATCAATACAGATGCAATCACAATGCGATTTTCCTCTGCTGAAGATAACGGCTCAATTGCAGCAGGGGGAGAATTGACAATATTTCCAAACGCCGAGTTAAAAATCTGACGGTGCGTAGGCAGGAGGGGAGGACAACCACTGCCAAGCAGGCAATACCGGATCTCAGATAATATAGCATTTTTGTAGATTAGCATAACTGAATTTTCTATCATGGGGATTATTGACCCTGAATAAAATTAGCTCCCTGCAGCATTCCCCAAATTAGGTTTTATTTAATCCTTAATGCAAGTGTACAGCAGCGTACAGAGGCTCACAGTTGAAAAGTGTATGTGTGTATAAGGAGGGGTGTGGGGGGGGGGGGGCTTTTTGCTGAAATTGCAGAAGACTATCAAAAAATGGGGGCCTGAGTTTGTCTCAGAATGTGAATCCCCAAAGCTACATGGTAGGATCAGTCAGTGGCTGTTAGCCCTTTTTAAACAAAAATATCTTAAAAGGATTTAGTCTTTAGATAGTATTTCTCTCCATACTGTAACAGTGTCTGTTCGGAGCCTTAAAGGAATGAAAGACACCAAAAGAAGAGAGAAGTGAGAAGGAAGAGATAAGGGGGCGTCAGGGGGGTGGACCTGCTGCACAAAAATGTCCCCAATGCTGCTCACCCACGCAAGTGGGCTCATCTCGCAAAGCTGAGCACAAAAGCCAGTCCGAGGGTGCTTTCTGCTGACTGGCTGGAATGCAGTGGACGTTCTCATATGATATTTTGAGCCAAGTCAGCTGAAGTAAGCATTGGGCTTAATTAATTTATAAATCCTTAGGAGGCTAATTTATAGATTAGCACAAAAAGAGACAGGATCTGGTGCATCCCTTTTGTACTCTCCATGGGGCATTAAAAATAAATAGTTTCCTTTAGGCTACTTGGAAGTCCAAAACATCTCCTTACACTCACACACACATACATACATTATCCTACACACACACACTCATACACGCATACATTATCACACACACGCACGCACGCACGCACGCACGCACGCACACACACACACACACACACACACACACACACACAAATATGCTAATAACTAAAGTTAAAATCCGTATACTGAATATTTTAAAAGGAACAACCATTTACATCATCACAAATAGGCAGACAAAGAAGGTTATAAATGGAGCGACTGGGCTGTAAAATGACCTCGGCAAACCTCTCAGACTCATAGCATTTTATGTTCTGCCATGCATTTAGCCAGTAAATGCATGATTACCGTGATATTTTTCCCCATGCTGGGAACTGCTACATATCTTTCTTGGAAAAGGGCAAAAAATACAATACTACTACAAAAAGCCCCATCATTCAGTGGGGGTGGTGTGGTAGGGTGGCAGTTGTTCTGCAAAGTGGGGGAACGAGAATGCCTTTCATAAATGCTGTTCTTTCCCAGCTCATCAACCCCTGGCTCAGACAAAGAGAGAGGGAAAGAGAGAAGGGGGGGAGAGAGAGAGAGAGGGAGAAAGAGAGAGCGCTCACGGTGACATTACAGCAGTGTCACAAAGCACACCAGTGTCAAGTTACTGAGGGACAGAGAGGGGGAAGAGAGAGAAGAAGGAGAAGGAGAGAAAAGAGAGAGCAAAGAGAAAAGAAACAAGAGACAGACAGTGGAGAGTGAGCAGAGAAGCGAAAGAGGATAGAGAAGAGAGAAAACGAGAGAGAAGACAGAGAAAGACAGCATAGGAGGAGAGTGTAAAAGTAGAGGAAAAGACAGAAAAAACTGAACGACAGTGAGGAGGTGGGACTCAATAGGAAGTAAAAAGGAGAGAGTGAATATGTGTTTCTCACATCACGGGCAACTTTTGCAGTCGTGCACCAGCCGTCCGTTTGATGGACAACGCGATGGCTCCCAAACATTCCCCCACCGCTCCCAACGACGGGGAGATCCGTCTTCATCCGTCTTCATTCCCCCCCGCTCTCCCCAGAGTTCCGCTGATGAATTCTAGCCTCCTCTGATCACGCTGCGTGTTGATAAAGGTTCCTGATTGTGTCAAATGAATCTGCATCGGCACAGCAGATTAAAGAGCGTGGGTAGTTAGAGTGACAAATTGTAGTGGTCCGTTTTTTAAAGTATTAGCTCAGGAACCTCATATGCACCTTGGGACCACCGTTTTATCTGCCAGGGAAGATGAGAGGGTCCATTCAGACAGAAATTATACTGTGTCAAAAAAAAAAATCTCCAGAAAATGTATAAAGATAAGTTGAAGTGTGGATGTCCTACATCCACCACACTCATACATCTTATCTACTGTATATAGAAAGGTGGATATTGAATTTAGAATAAAATCCCTTGGTATTTGACCTTCAGACAACTGAATTTACAAAAGGTTATAAAAAAAAATGAAATTAGATGTTATAGAGCTTGCAGAGCATTATAAAATCAAGTAAATGAATGTAAAAGGAAAAAGACGACATGTCGTAAAGACCATATGAATAATAATAATAATGAAAATCCCATAATATGGTTATTTCAGCAGTAATAACATTTCTAGTTTATGACTCAAATGTTCCATGGCCTCTTAGGCATCATTAAAGCATAGGTCAGGTTGAGGACACATTTTCAGGAATATATTGTGATATATTCGCTAATGATATCCATGAGATCATAATTATGTTCTCATCTTCTTGTTGTTGATATTATTAATAGTATTAGTATCACCAAAAGAGTGGTACCAGTAACTGTAGTAGTAGTAGTGGTAATGGTAGTGGTAATATTGGGATCTTAGTCTGAGATGTGGCAATGATCATCTCGCTTTACCACACTGACCAAGGAGTAGATTCACCTCAAGCAGCATCCATCATCCAGTCAATAAAATCAATTGGAGAAACACACCCTATACTCACTACAGCATGCCAGAGAGGCAATATTTATGGACGCAAGGAGAGTGGCGGTGACCTGTGTTTTGTTCTGCCTGTCTGCGAGGCTGCCAGCATTGCTGTATACATTAAATGGTGTTGTTGGTCATTCTGTTTTAGGGGCAGTTCGATATTTGAACCTCTTCACTGTTACCCACCCACCACCCCCCTACCCACACACACACACAGACATACACACACACACACACACACACACACACACACACACACACACACACACACACACACTCCAACCGGTGTGATGGTGAGGCAACACAATGTTCGTAGTAACACAGGCGCAGCTCGAGCAGGATGGATGGAAGTCATTAGTGTGGCGCTCGCACAGAAACGGCTTCCAACAGAAGCACGCTCGCAAGGAGCATTTGTCAAAGCTCAGAGGCGGAAACACATCCTTACACACACGCGCACACACACATGTACACCACTATCAGTTCTAGCAACACCAATCAGCACTAATCACCTAGCCCCCCACCCCTGCACACACACACACGCAGAGTTGGTTCAATACTGATCCATACGCTTGATTGGGCATGGGACCCAGACCCCCCACTGCCAATCAGCTTGGCCAGCAGCACCATTAGACACCATAGCCAACATCATTTAAGCATCGCTGCTTAAAGTGGCTGTGGCTTCCAGGCCTTCAGGCTACATGAGCAACACTTTCCCCTCACACGGACAACAGAGGAAGAGGCAGACTGTTGGCATCTGTGGCTGTGCTACTGCTCGTTATTTTCGCTTAACTCAGCCAAACAGTGAATTTGTTTAGCATATTTGTGAAGTGAAGGCCAAATGTTGTTTACTCATACAATTAAAGACGTCTAACGCAACTTTAAACAGTGAACGATCCTGTTCGGTGATGTGAGAACTGAGAATCTCGAGTCCACATTTAAATCATCTTTCCGGAGTTATTGACACTCAGTGGTCAACGGTTTAAACCCATGTCACTGTTTTGTAGTGCTGTCTGTCGGTGCCTAGAGGGCCTGGTGAGATGGCGTCAACTAAAATGGGTTCTGGCAGCGGCGGCAAGCATCTCCCTGCCTCTCGTTCTGTCAAGCCTGCGTGGAGTCTGCTGGAGACAGTGTCAGTGTCAGGCAAGGGGAAGGCACCACACACCACACACATAATCACACACAAAACACACAATCACACAATCGCACACAATCGCACACAGTCACACAGACACACACACACAGACACACACACACACACACACACACACACACAGACACACACACACACACACACACACACACACACACACACACACACATATTAATACACACACACACACTCTGCATCCATCAGTGATATCAAACTGTGAGAGCAAATACCTGCCAGGGGAGAGTGTTCAACCCCCTGTGAAGATGTCACACTGTTCGCTGTCTCCGTCATTCTGACACACGGTGGCAGGAGACGTGCTGTTGTTCCTGGAAATGCGTGGCCTTGTTATGGAATTCACCAAATTGGTTCTGTCCGTATGAGGGGAGGAGACATGGTGGTGGTGGAGATAACAGTGGCAACATGTCATTTGATAGTTATTGAGAAAGATTGCTAGGTATTGGAACAGTGATGTTGGACATAAGCTCATACCTAGACTGGCCTCGTCTGACTCTTTCACGACGTGAATAGAGTCTGGGAACTGTCGATTGGGAAATGTTTGCAAACCCCCTACTGAATATTAGCTTTTACCTTTTACCAGTATTTGAGTTAGCCTTGTTCCACCCGACTCTTGTTCTTCTTACCACACTTATGGCACTTTTTAGGGTGAACCAATCAGTGGCCAATAGGGGGTGTCTAAATGCAAAGACAATAGTGAAGTGTTTGTTTCAAAATGTGGTACCTCAACTAGTAAACATCAAAGAATTGAAGATGGATCAAGAATAACTTTACTAAAAATGTCCTTATTGCCAGCGGGGATTAGGAAAATCATAATATTAACATGTTGAACTGGTGAAATAGGGTATACAGTAGAAATGTATTACTGGTCAATGCTGATTGCTTAAAGGCAGGTTCAGTGGTTCCAAAAATATATTGAAATTTACACCCATTAGGATGCATTAGCTGGAAACAATTCCCAGTGGAGCATGCCCAGACTTGTTCACGTGGCCTATGGGTCTGGTCATACAAAGCTAGCGCTGAGCTCACTTCTGGGTAGACTTGGAGGATAGCACTTTTATTCTTTCAACTTTCTCTGCTCCCGAAACCTGCCTGAGCTGCCATGGACAGTGATCCCAATAATGTTGCGTTTACCTTTTTCTGTAGTTTCTGTGGTTTCTCTACTCTGATTTATGCTATCTTTCATCTCCTCTCCACACTGTGGAAATACCTTCCACCTTTCACACGTTGTGATCTTAGGTTATCACCTGGAGTTGTCACCGAACAAATTTATGATGGATGGCCTCACAACCAGGGGTGCCCCCACACACGCCTGCCATTTTCTTCTCTTCTTTTTAAAGACCGTTGACGGATTTCCCATTTCTAAAGCTATCTCTGATCCAGCATCGATTGTCCTTAAATCAGATCTGCTTTTAATGTCAGCCTGATGGAAAGACAGACTCTGAGGTAGGGGGAGTTGAAGAGTTCATGGCTTTAATCTGAGACGAAGCTGTGAAGCGATCGTCTCAACTCAACTTGTTAACGATCGAACGCTCCGGCTGCAATAAAAAACCTGACTGTCTGTGAGCATTGATTGGGAGCATTAATGTGTTTATTGATGCACAAACGCATGTCTTAACACTTCATTTATGCACTGATAATCTAACGTCGGTCAATAGACAGATTATACCCCTCCTGGGTGAACACACAGACGTGAACACCAATGAAAGATGGGTTTCTTGAAACTACATGCAGTAATGTATATGGGCAATTCACACATAACAAACATTATAGGTTTGAATAACCATATGATATTGAATTTCTAAAATACCAAAATGTCCATGTCATCCAATCCTGCGGTTGAGTCAAGAATTTGTCTGTTATTTTTGCTTGGATAAATGTGGTCTGTTTATCCTGTTTTGGGGATGGCAAATCCATCTAAGCCATTTCATTTTACAGAAAAGATCTCGATATGCTGCCTGAGGGGATGGATGGTGTAATTTATTTGTGGGCAGGGGCCGCACATCTAAAATAACAGCCTTGGCCTTTCACCGTTTGCTGGCATTGTGGTCTTAAAGCCAACAGTTTAAATGGGAACTCAACAAGGGGCTCTGTGTAAATATTCATCACGACTTTTACAGGATGCTGCTATTCTGCTGCGGCGTCTTCCACTAAGAGTGAGGAGATGGGGTGACTTTTATTGTGTTAACAGGAAGTATCCCCTGTGGAAAATGTGTGATTTGTGCGCTTTGGTTGACTGAACTGAGAATCACCGGGGGACGCAGGACACTGGTCAGCATTTCTAAAACAAGCCCTTAAAGACCTGTGTGTCTCGAAAACAAGGACCTCTACAGAGAGAACAGAATAGTGGCTTGTGCTCGTTCACTCCGCACCAAAATGGATATTTTATCATGTGAGCAAACAAATCTTTGCTGTTTCATTATCGTCATTAAAATGTCATAAAAATACCATTACATGTAATCATAAGGGAATATAAATATTTTTACCATGTACAGCTTCCCGTAAATAAGCAAATAGATAAATGAATATACCCTCTGTAATGTTACTGCCCACCTAGTCATTTAGGCCCATTATATAGTAGGTCAGAGGAAGGTACTGTATACTACAGTAATTGTAGTCGGAGTACTTTCCATCTCAATTAGCCTGGTTTATTTTAATCTCCATGAAAAGGACTTACTGTAGGAGCGAGAGTGAACAACAGCTTGCTACGTTTCTCCTCTGTACTTACCCAGAGTGAGCTACTATTCATGTGTGGGTGGCCATTCTTTTAGAGCATCTAAAAGTTAGCGAGGAATTCAGACTCTCAGAGGATGCGCTGTGATAAACTGTGGCGCACTCATTATCATTAGCTTCTCTTGGATTCCCTACATTTCACCATTTGCCTAGACTCTCGGGGTGTATTATCCAACATCTGCTTCTCTCTAACGTGTCTGCATGGCTCGTACCCTCTGTGTTTCTCAGGGTGCTTTATTCAGAAGATTTGTCATAAATGTGAGAGCATGTGTGCATTGCGTGAAATCCGTTCAAATACGGATCATCTTGCGGACACCGTTGTCATCTCGGTCGGTTCCCTCCGCACTACAACACAAGATGACAGCACGCTTACTATACGACTGTGTAGTGCACCCGCCATATGATAATGCCAGAGACAGGCAGACAGATGCAGGCAATATATTTCTGCTATACTAAAGGTCATCTCTTAATACCCCTCCATACTTCCTCTCCGAACATTATGAGGGAGGAATTTAATCAAGCCATATTTTCTGGTCAAGCATTTCCGAGAGAGAGAGAGAGAGAGAGAGAGAGAGAGAGAGAGAGAGAGAGAGTGTGTGTGTGTGTGAGAGAGAGAGAGAGGAGAGACAAACAACTCACTGTCCCCTACCATGGCAGAATGGGGAGCATATTGCCCACCTTTCTATGATGAATACTCTCCTGTCTGTCGGTGCCAGGGCTGAGGGGGTTGGGGGTGGAATAAGGCCGCAGATTTGTGATTTTCATCCGTGAGCGTTAATGTCAGGTTGATTGGTATTCTGTCAGGCCAGGCCGGCCGTGATGCATGATTATGTGCTAAAACTGTCAGCTCACTGCTTCCTCCTTGGTTGGACGACTAATGATAATTGATGACTCATGATTCATCTTCATCATTTGTTTCCGGGGCAAACTTTATGGATTGAAAATATATAATATATATTTTTGGTAAAATTATGAATTATGTATTTGTCCAGTTTTCGGAGAGGAAGATGGAGAAATGCTTCTTTTATTCTCTGCTCTACTTTTGTTGTCAGCTGCACTTTGGGAGCGTAAAATCAAAGTTCCCCTGTTGCTTTATCGCCCTGAGCCCGATGCAGTTTTAAAGACAGCAGTGTGATCATTCCAGACACTCTGACCTAGATCCTCGCCAGTGGCCTTTATTTTGACACTGGAGAAACAGCTTGTGAAAGCTTGGACTGACTTCTGCAATATGGCTTGTGGGAAATCTAATGGCAAAAGCTGATACATTGATTTTTTACAATCCCCTCTTCTTCACAGACTTTCACACATATCGAGGTATATAACAGTGATGTGATTGTCCTTGAGGGCTGTGAGACAACCACAGAGGTGGGTTTGTGTCCTAGGTTACATGGACAAATAAGTCAATTAAGATGTTTCTCTTTTACGAGTGACTCTAGTATGCCCATATATTGAATGTGTTCATGAAGATGTCAAAATTCCCATTATCAAAATAGATAGCCACATTGTCTGACTGCTATCAAACCAAACCATTTCAATTACTTTGCACATGAAGCCACATTAAAGGAACACTTCACCGTTTTTTTCGTATTAAACCATGTTATTCCCTTAACTAAGACGAGTTGATACATACCTCTCACGTTTCAATGCGTGCACTCACTGGCTCTGGTGCGCGGTGCTACTTTGATAGCACTTACAGTAGCTAGCCCAGTTCATTCATTAGGATCCAAACAGAGATGAAGTTAGAAGCGACCAAACACCTCCATGTTTTCCGTATTAAAAAACAGTTACATGAGTAGTCACACGACCAAGTATAGTGAGACAAAATAAAACGTGGTTCATTTCTAAGCAGGTAAGAGGGATAACTATATTGTGTGGCGGAATACTAATTGGGAGCAATTAGACTCGGCGCAGTAATATCCTCACTCCAAAGTGAAACTGAAAGTGTACTACTACTGTGCCACTCAATATACAGTAGTTATCCCTCTTACCTGCTTAAAAATGCACCACGTTTTATTTTGTCTCACCATACTTGGTCGTGTGACTATACTTGTGGAACTATTTTTATAGGGAAAACATGGAGGTGTTTGGTCCCTTCTAACTTCATCTCTGTTTGGATCCCAATGAATGAACTGGGCTAGCTAAGTGCTATCAATGTCGCGCCATGCGCCAGAGCCAGTGAGTGCACGCATTGAAACGTGAGAGGTTCAACTTGTCTTAGTTAAGGGAATAACGTAGTTTAATATGCAAAAATGGTGAAGTGTTCCTTTAAAGGGAGAGCTGAACTAATTGCGGTGGCTGATTGGGAAAAGATCAGTAAAAAATCTCTCACATTTTCCCAAACTATCTCTTTAAAAAAATCATGAGCTAAACAATGAGATTAATTGATGCATGTAGTTGACTGATAACATGAATGTGATCGAATACAACATGGTTCTACATACAGTAGGATTGATTAGACTAGAGTGACCTTAAGCTTGGCCTTCCTCTGCTTATAACAAGAGTGCTTACTTACGTTATTACAATGTCAAGGGGTAAACGGTAAAGTATCACTGTTATTTCAGAGGTCATTCTGTAGGATAATTAAAAATGTTCCCTATTTTAGTCCTTGCATTTTCATTCACCCTTGCTTATCATGCATTGTTATGTATTATATTGTTTGTACTGAACAAAGACTCAAGAGCTAAAGCCCCAATTTCCAACACAGGCCTTTCATCATAATGTATCTGTGGTTCCCAACAGTGTATGATGCCTTTAGAATTTTATAGTGGAATCTATTCATTGACTAACTCTTTTATAGCTAAAGGGAGAACGAGTTTTGTTTCCATGGCCTTGGCTGCACACTGGCATCACTCACCCCTGTGTATCCTCCGTTTTCTACCATGTTTAGCTTATGCAGATGTCGCAACTGGCCCACTTCTCCACTCCCCGTGGACACACCGCCCGCAGGCTGGGGGCTTGTAACCTCGTGCTGCGGAGCTAGAACCTCCCGCAGGGAACCCTCTCCCTGCAGGTGAAACTGATCGGCGGCCGTTCACCAATAGAACTCAGTGATATATTTTATTTTTATTTATTTATTTTTTCCTTATCTCCTCTTCTCACTCTCAAGAGGCTGTGCAAATCAGTTAGTGCTGTACAGGACACATGCACTCAGCCTGCCAACAAACATCTACGCCAAACAAATGAAGGCACTCGTTTTTGCTTTTGTCTTCTCCCTCCTTCTTTCTTTCCTGTATTCCTCTCTATCACACTATATAGCCTACTGTATTATCTGTCTTCATAGATAAGCTAATTCAATCATTTTTTTTTTTTTAAAAAGAACAGTGATTAGAAATCAAGGCTCAGAATAATGACCAATCCATCCACTTTTGTCATTTTGAAAGTAACATAAATTTGCATGCCGTCGTTAACGTGCCAAATGAATACATGAATGAATAAATGATAGCCAATATGGACTCTATAGGTAGGAGATGTCCAACAGTGGCTGATCAGTAACCAAGTCTATTTAACATTACACAGCCTGAGGAATGATATAACTGCAATGCATACTTGCTGCTGATAACAGTATCAAGTGTGCTGCATGTTGCACCCAGGATTTGTAGAGGGACTCCTGCAACATGCCAGTGACTGTAGCCTAACTGCCCAATTAAAGAACCAAAGCAGCAAACCAGATGTGCAATGTGATATAGTATTTTAGTATAACAGGCAGGGTACAACCAAGCACATGAGTTCCATTTGCGATGCATATGCTGCAACAGTTAACTGCCGCTATAATCAGTCGGCCTGGCAACACCAGATGTGATAGCTGTGCATACACTCGAAAAAATGATGGCTTCCAAAATTATGTTGGAGTGAAACTGAGATGCTTCAGTTGCAGATAATAAATTATTCAACTTCTGAAACAAGAATCTTAGCCCCACACTTCTACCCAAACATCTTAAAAACTCAAATGACTGAAACCCTTGAATGCATAAGATGAAGTTAGAGAACATGTTACTACTGCAGTCAGTGTTGGGGAGTAACGCATTACATGTAACTGAGTTACGTAATTTAATTACAAAATAAATGTAACAGTAATATATTACAGTTACTGTAGAAAAAATGTAATTCAATTACAGGTACTTTTGATTTTTTTTTAAATTACAATTTGAATTACATCTCAATATTGTCAGCAAAACTTTGCAAAGAATATTGTATGTAAAAAGAACTGTTTCCCTCCACAGCCATAGTTTGATACGGGACCTTCTGATCTATCTGGCTCTATCACGTCTACAGCGCCATCAGCGTAGGCCTACATGCCTGCCTGTAAACGTGTTATGATTATCATTATATTATCCTCACAAAAAATGTGATGCTAATTCATGTATTGAATGCCCTTGCTGCCTTGTGCACTTGTACAGAACTGCTCGGCAGCCTGTAGACCAAGGCTGAAATCTTCGCATGTATTTGGGGACTACATATATCATTCAAAAATCGGAAAAGTAATCAAAAAGTAATTAGTTACGTTACTCAGAAAAAAATAATTCAAATAGTTACACTACTATTACATGTTAAACAGAGTAACTTGTAACTGTAACACATTACATTTCTAAAGTAACCTTCCCAACACTGACTGCAGACCCAGGTGCATTTCATAACTGTGGGCTGAACCATTGTGAAATTATATTTTGATTTGATCATTCCACAGTTATTGTTTCCAACCCATCTCTCTCTCTTTCTCTCTTTCTCTCTCTCTCTCTCTCTCTCACACACACACACACACACACTCTCTCTCTCACACACACACACACACACACACACACACACACACACACACACACACACATACTACATACACTCACAAACACAGTGAGTGAGAGAATTATTCCATGAAATCTCAAATCAAATTATAATTGCATTATTGAAAAAGATTGTATGTGTGAGGTGATTTCAAAAAAGGTCACTGCTGGTGTCATTTCACGCAGGAGATGTCAAAACAGAGCCCGCAGTGGCCCAGGCACTTCCGTCCTGGATGCCGCCCCTATACCCCGCCTCACATCCCCATGCAGAGCATCCACGCATACAATACACACTCGCTAATTACCACCGCTGCCCTTTCGTCGCTTTTCTCTCCTACGCGAATTATCCGAGCGTCGCGCTCGTTTAGCCTCTCGCATTCTGTTCTTGTCTCACACTTCATTTCCCCGGCACTTAGCACCGGGCAAGAAATGGATGGTGGTCACTGCCGACATGTTTTTTTCCCTCTCTTTCTTTCTCTCTTTCTTTCTTTTCGTCGCATTTGAGGAAGGCTCACTTCTCATCACTGGTAATTATGCTCAGTTGGACTGCCTGTCCCCCCGTCTCGCGGCCAGCAGGGACTGAGCTCCTTTTAATTGTAACATTCATTGAGTGATTACGGTTCGTTTCTCCCAGCTATTTACTCATTAAGGAATGGCGTGGGACAGCTATACTTCATCATCCTCCATCAGCTCTGAGCATCTTGATTAGTTGTTGTTCATTCATCTCGGTATCTTAGAAACAAGGGGGACCATATGAATTCAACTCCAGCTATTTCCCGTGAAGAAAACACTAAACACAACGTGTCTAACTGAATATTTTGTTTTTTTGGTGAAGTCAAGGTTGTCTGGTTCATCAGGCAAATTACTGCCATTAATTACCAACAATGAGGCATTAGGCATTTATATCAGGGTACAAAGAGCACAAAGAAGCTGGTTGTGTTGTGAAATCTGAAAGGATGCGGCACAAAACCACCAAATAACCCTTTTATCCTCTTAGTTTTTCTACAGCAAATAAAGGACTATAATCCATTCTCCACGCCAGATATCCCTCATAGCCCCAAGAATGTGGATGCGTTGGGGGTCGTTATTTCTGCATTCTGTATGTGACTGTTCATATTGCTATTATAGGTCTCACTGGGTCTGCAAACCCAAGCCACGGGAGGTGAAGAGTAATTCTGCCGGTCACGGATGAGAGACTGTTACATTATGAGACCACCAAAGCCTGCCAACATTTCCCACATTGTGCCCTGTCTGCACTCCCCTCATATTTATTCAATAGTCAGGGTTTTCCCCCATAAAGGAGGGAGGCCGATTCCTAATGCACTCCAATGTAGTGTAAATGCACAGGCTATGTCCGTGCAGGAGTATCAAAATAATGTTGCTTCCATGGCACCATCTGTAGACGGGCAGCATCAAAGTAATGTAAGGGCAATAGCTCTGTTAATGGACTCCAAATATGAGTGTAATGTCCCCACCAGGACATTAAGGAAATGTTGGTATAGCGCTATTAAAAATCCTTATGGATAAGCACCAATATTCAGCACAGTTCAAATAATTTACATTGATAATGACATTGAGAGAGAGTGAATTAATGGTGCTGTTTTACATTACTGTAAAAGCATATACAGCTATGTGCAATTTCTCTGCTTGAGGCATGTGATCTCAATCCCCAGGAGATGAAGCATGCTGTTACTGTGTAAACTGTGCACCCAACACAATCTGAAGTGGGCCGAACTCTGATTGAATCAACTAGGCCTGATGGTAATAGCAGGCTTTGTAGAGTGATTACCTATACTGCAAATGCACTTGATGTACTATAGGAGCCCGTGCCTCGGGTCCCCATAATTATCCCCCAAAATGGGTGAGTCATCACCAGTCACAGAGCGCTCGAATATGCAAATAAGAGCGTTGCAGGCAAGGTGGCCCATTGGATGGCACAGCAGGAGGGGGGACCACCCACTCTCCGAGTGTTTAGAAGTTTTCAATATTGCAGCGCAGAGCGCCTGGTGCTCACAGCCCAGGTCCATAAGCGCACCGTCAGACGCGTCGCTCCAGGGAGGTGATGGGTAAACAAAGGTTTCGTTTGAGTGTTTGTTTGTGTGTTTGTGTTTGTGTTTGTGTGTTTGTTTTCCTCATCTGGATACGAGTGTGCTGTAAACGAGGACATTGTGTGCCTGACGCGTCCGCACATTACCTCATCTTGACTCATCTCGAGGGAGTTCTTGCCATAGAGCCAAAATCCAAACAGGCAAACCCCTGTTGTTTTATTTTTATTATTATCATTTTGCCCTGTGGCAAAAGTGTGAATGAATATTTAGCAAACAGCATAGCTTTCACTATGTTTTACAGTTTCTTTTTCCAGAAACTTGATCGACATTTGCGAAACGTCTGGTGGTGAAACCTCCTTAATCACTTGGCATTACCACCAATATCCTTTGACTGTGATCTTAAATTAGATCCGACCACAGCTTAAAGATGACCCACTTTTCAACCGTTTAAAAGCACCGCAGGCTCCCAGTGGTACCTCCATCCAGAGAGATGCCTGATGCCATGGGAAGGGGGGAAGTTTAATCCCGGTGTGTGGGTGTCAGTGATGGGTGAGAATGCTCTAACTCGGCTCCCACGGGACTGTCAGAATGGGGCCGGATCAGGGAATTCTCCACACTGCATCCTCATGGCGCCTGCCGTTTCCCTGGGAGCGGAAGATGACACGAGGAGGACAGGCCACATCAGCATCAGTCAGCATTGCTGATGAGTCCCCGTGGCATTGAGAATCAGTGGTAATGAGAGAGCGCGCTAAGGGTGGGAGGATGGAGCACGGGGCGTGTTGCATTCATATCAGCGTCCCACATTTCACAACGCCAGTCTGTGGAGTGGTGTAACATGAGGCTGCCTGAGGCTCAGTCTCAGATACACATGGAGCACCTACATCCTCTCTTTCTCTTTCTCTCTCTCTCTCTCTCTCTCTCCTTCTGTCCTTCTCTCTCCCACTCTGTCTGGACACTCTAACCATGTGGGTGAAATGAACCTGGAACCAAGACACCATTGCTCACTGTGCAGACTGCAGAGGAGGCGGTCACACTTTGGAACGTGTCCATCAGGTTGATGTTTACATGTCATTTCATCACTGTGCCATTTGCCAGATAATGAGATGGCATGAATCGTGACTTCACGGTGACTCAGACTGTTCCACTCAGCCCAAATGTCCTCTTTGTCCTTGCTTTTTGTCGTTGTTGTTGTTGTTGTTGTTGTTGTTGTTGTTGTTGTTTGCACAGACCCGGGGCCTGTACTACGAAGGGAGCTCAACCTACCCAGATGTAACCCAGGGTTACTTTGCTAAACCGGGGTTGACAAAACCTGGTTATCTTCATTGGTGCTAATCGGTACTACGACGCTGAGTAAGAAGTTGATTTGTTGAACTGGGGTTAACCTCATCGGAGTTGGTGCGCGTTCACATAAAATGGGCGGGTTGCAGCGCAAATTACCACTTTTAATGATGACGCGATCACGCTATTTTACGCATAAGGAATGAGCAATGATTATAAAAAAGTTGCGAGGAATTAAAACCCACTTTACGATACATCAAATACGTCGGCAGCAAACAAAGCAAGACAAGGCTGTTGGCAACGTAGGCTATTGCAGATCGGATATATGAAAGTAAAGTTTTATTTCATGTTCCTTAAATAGCCTATGTGTTACGGAGGATTAATAGCTTGCGGAATGTCTGAAATGTGTTGAAATAAATACATTTTGAGTTCATAAGAGTCCTACAGATGCAACACAATTCATATGTATATTAATAAATATTAATAAAGGATAATTGAATGTTTAGCCCCATTGACTGATTTAGTGTATGCCTATCCTGTGAACATTTTAGATGCAACGGCAGTGCCGCTGGCAGCAGGTGAAAATGAAATTCAAGAACATTCAGAAGGTTTATAGGCCTAGTTATAGCTTGCATAATATTTCTTAATTATGAAAATATGTTATATTGCCAATGCTTATAGCCTCCACTTTGCCTCGATCAGCTGACAAATGCAACGAATTTCCTCGGCTGAGAATGTATAGGCTATCTTTCATAGAGAATATATGGAGAAAGTTTCTGGCGGTCTTAAAAAACTCTCGCCTTGCGAAGAGAGGCGCTTACAATTTGCGCTCCAATAATGTATCTTCCAAGTAGCCTACGTCGACATTATGGGGTGTGGTTAACCGCAAACCTCGGGTTAACCAAGATCATAACCTGCTCGGAGCAGGTTTGAGATGCAGCGTAAATTGCCATGGCAGCATACCTAGGTTAAAACCTATCCACCTTTCGTAGTACGGGTTAACCGGGAAGTTACGCCACACGTGATCAACTTACTCTCGAAGTTACCCAGCTAAGCCAGTAACCCCGCTTCGTAGTACAGGCCCCCGACTGTATAGCTCAGCAACACAAATGCAGAGTTTTTACCCCTTTTTTCTGTGTGCTTCAGTGTGCTGCCAGGACTAACAAAAGTTTGATAGTAAAAGAAGGTGAAAAGAAAGAGGATTTGTGTTTGTACTTTGCACATTCAATAACTTTGCTTGCCCCCAACCTCCAACAGAGACTTTGGTGCTGAACCTGCTGTGAAGCCTTTTGATTTTGTGCATACCCACGAAGGCCAAATCAAATGTTTGAATATGAAAAGTTAACAGGTAATCTTTTTTTTGTTTGATTTTTAGTGTAAAAGAAGCATTCATACCCAAGTTACTGTGTGTGTGTGTGTGTGTGTGTGTGTGTGTGTGTGTGTGTGTGTGTGTGTGTGTGTGTGTGTGTGTGTGTCTGCGTGCGTGTCAATGAGTATGTGTGTGTCTGGGTGCATGGGCAATACTCAATAGAGAGAGTGAAGACAAGATGACTTTCAATATTCAAAACTGCTGAAAGATTGCATTGACAGAAATTGCTATTTGGCTGTACTGCAAGTTCTCCCATCCACCATCAGGATTCAGTCCAATCTTTATCACAATCACCGAGGGGCAATGCCCTAGGCCTTGACAAATCAAACAAATAAACATTGAATCATCTCTCCATAACAACACCTCATCATCTGGGACATGGCAAACAAGACAGCACTGTGCCACACAATCTATCATCTGTCAATCTGCTCCCTGTAAATACCACCTGATTAGCATTTGGCTCTCAATGAACCTGGAAAACAAAGTTCTCAAAGACCAGAGAGGAGTAGGGGGAGAAAGTTGGAATTCACAAATCTGCCAGCAGGTCAATGACACTGGAAGTTAATGACATTTACAGTCAAGGAACTCATCCACTGTAATCCCCACTATAAGGTTTTACAGGGTACTTCTTCATATTTTACATTGATTTACTGCTAATACACACTCGTATATTTGACCTTCATCAGAGTGATTTTTTTTTTAAGTTTAATACCAAGGAAGGAAGGTGTGCATCATGACAAACCAGAGATCAGTTCAGGCCAACTGACGTCCAACTACAGACCAAACCAGATGTGAGGCCAGAAATGTGCATACCTAGACCAGTGGAAGGGTCTCATGTAGACAAAAGTTTTGCAATCAACATTTATACCGTTTATACATACAGTATATTTGAACCACAGCGTCTCTAGTTTCAGCTGCCATTGCTATAGGTCTCTGTTCTTATCACCCTGTGGAAGACTTAAAGGGATATTCCGCCATTTTTTGAAATAGGCTCATTTTCCACCTCCCCTCGAGCAAAACAATCGATATTTACCTTGTTCCCGTTCATCCAGCCATTCTGTGAGTCTGGCGATACAACTTTTAGCTTCAGCCTAGCATAGATCATTGAATCGGATTAGACCATTAGCTTCTCGCCTGCTAGCTTCATGTTTAAAAGTGACTAAGATTTCTGGTAATTTTCCCATTTAAAACGTGTCTCCTCTGAAGTTAGAAAGTGCAATAAGACCAACTGAAAATGAAACCTGGCGTTTTTCAAGGCTGATTTGACATGGAACTACACTCTCATCTGGCGTAATAATCAAGGCAACTTGCAAACGCACCATAGGCGCAGTGATATCTTATGCAGCATCTGAAAATAGTCCCCATAGACAACAAGCAGTAGTAGTGCCAGTAGCTGCAAGTTGCCTTGATTATTACGCCAGATGAGAGTGTAGTTCCATGTCAAATCAGCCTAGAAAAACGCCAGGTTTCATTTTCAGTTGGTCTTATTGCACTTTCTAACTTGAGAGGAGACACGTTTTAAATGGGAAAATTACCAGAAATCTTAGTCACTTTTAAACATGAAGCTAGCAGGCGAGAAGCTAATGGTCTAATCCGATTCAATGATCTATGCTAGGCTGAAGCTAAAAGTTGTATCGCCAGACTCACAGAATGGCTGGATGAACGGGAACAAGGTAAATATCGATTGATTTGCTCGAGGGAAGGTGGAAAATGAGTGTATTTCCAAAAATGGCGGAATATCCCTTTAACTCCCAGGCCAGTCTTGGACAACAGGAAAACGAAAATGAACGCTAATTATATCTGTCAAAGGAGAAACTATAATCTGCTCATGGTTTTTTTTTTTTTTAAGTATATTTTTTGGGCTTTTGTGCCTTTAATTTTGACAGGACAGTAGAGAGAGACAGGAAGTGAATGGGTGAGAGAGTCGGGGTGGGATCCGGAAAGGACCACGGGGCGGGAATCGAACCCGGGTCGCCGGCGTGCGGTGCAGGTGCCCCAGCCAGTTGCGCCACGGCTGGGGCCATCTGCTCATGTTTGAGATCATTTTTAAAGTCTCCATGTGAGAAATACAGTATTGCCAGTTATATAACCGTAAAGCATAAAACAGTTAATGCATATGTTTCTGCGTAACCTGTGATATTTGATGCATTTTCTAATGGGATGCGGCCACATTTCCTGCTTTCTGATAACAGAGAGGCTCTGGTGATTTGTGGGTTTCCAGATGAATGCCATCTATTATGTTAATTATGCTAAGTTGTTTTTAGACAAAAGGCGAGATTCTTCTTCTCCTTATCTTCTATTTTCCCTTGGGCTCTCTTGATTTTTTACTTTTTCAGGAGCTACTGGCAAACCGAACTCACCCAGATTCATTAAGAAGCTCTATAGGAGCATTCTTAGAACGTTCTTAGAACGCTCCTAAGAAGTTCTTACCGCTTAAGGGCCGTTCACACCAAGAACGATAACGATAACGATAACTATAAATAAATATCGCTCTCATTAATATGAATGACAACGTTCACACCTAAACTATAACGATAACGACATGAAGAACGATATCGTTGTTGATCACTTTCAGAGCGATTTTGAGAACGATAAAAAGCTAACAGCCAATCAGAACCCATAATATTCTAGCCATCACATTCATTAACATGAGGAGAGACACTTCTTATCGTTGGCCAGTGTGGACGCTTTTATCGTTATCGTTATAGTTATAGTTATCGTTATCGTTCTTGGTGTGAACGAGCCTTTAAGAGCTTCGTAACGAATCTGGGAAACCCGGCCCTTGTGTATGTTTTGCTGTGCATGTGTGCAGGTATGTCCTGTTTTATTCTTAATTTTATTGTATTTTTTACTCTTCTCTGTTTGAAATCTTTATGGGAAGAGGAGCTACTCACCTTGTGTATGTTTTGCTGTGCATGTGTGCAGAAGAAAACTTCAGCAGTATTTCACACTTGTTCTGGGTCATATTTATCCATATCAACACAACGCAGAAGTCTACCCGGTTACATTTGGTTAAGCTTTTTTGGCTAATAAATTGTTAATTCATTTTATGGAGTCAGATTATTTGTGGTTTCTTGTTATATTACCAGTGTTCCGGTCTGTCTTCAATACACATGTAAACCGTGGACGGACAACGCCATTTTCATCCGTAAGGAGCCTGTTGTTCCCTCTTCTTTCACAGACAAACCCAAATTAGACCATTATCAGCATAGTCAGCAGCCCTCTGGGAAGCTGTTGTCGTTGTGTATTCAAGTGGTCTCTTATACAGAAGGCATCAAATCTGCTCTCCCCAGGAAACACACATTATGAACCAGTGATTAGGAGCATTGCTATAGCAACATGTGTTGCACATGAATCATGCATCAAGCAAAGACAGAAAAAAAGGAAGAAAGGAAGGATGGAGGGAAAGAAGAGAAAAGAAAAGAAAGAAAGACATTGAGTTCACCTGTACTATGGCAGGGCTTTCTTCCAATTCCTTGCCCTCTCTTGTCCTCGCTGTTTCTGAACACCCCATGGTTCTTGTTACCTTTCTTTTTGCTGTGTTTGTCTTGTCCTGGCTTTGTTTCAGCCTCTGTGTGTGTCTCTCTTTTGCTCTGTATGTTCTCTCTCTCTCTCTCTCTCTTTCTCTCTATGTGTGTACTGTATGTGTTTTGTGTGTGTGTGTGTGTGTGTGTGTGTGTAATCATGTGAACACATGCATATGCCCAAATGCATGCAAACACAAAGGCATGTATCAGCAGTGTACACAGACACAGCACTGGATCTCTGCACCGCATCTGTCTGCTGGTGGACTCAGCCGCCAGCATTCAAACAAACATCTTTGTTGGGAGCCGTCGGATGCCTGGAATCTCAATGACAAACACACACCTCTCCCCCAGCAGAGACTACTTCCACCGCCGTGCTGACAACTCTGTAGGCTCTTGCACTGCTGCACAGTGTTTTCTTATGCAAAGCACCACTGACTAGCGTTATTGAAATGTTCAGAACAAATGTACACCAAACATTGTTCGTATCTCTCAATTATAAATAAATGTTTGTTTATTTATTTATTTATTTATTTAAGCACAATCCATACGTGGAACTGAATGCTTCCGTGGAAACAGGGTCAGGGGGTAGATATGACTGTTCTGGGGGTATTTGTGTTCAACAATAGCATGATGTCTGTGCAAGTAGTTTTTAGAAAAGAATGTGTTTTTATGTATCTCCTGTGGCAAAACCATGCTATTGTATTCTATATTCTGAGCTGTCCAGCTGGGAGAGAGTGTCCTTCAGTTGGGTCACCAGTAGCCCAGAACACATTAGTGAACTTTGGGCTGAATTTCCACGTTGTGACTGTCAGCTTCCTGAGAGTCAGCTCAGCATAAAGAGGAGTGCTGGTGAAGGGTATGCCCTGTCAGGATTATTTATTAGGGGTAAACCCAGGCAATCCAAACTATGAAAAGGTACACTGACTTCTCATATAAGAGGAATTTTAAACACATTGTTGCACCTTGGATGAATTCAAGGCAGAAAGTATCAAGTGTGTGTATGTGTGTGTGTGTGTGTGTGTGTGTGTGTGTGTGTGTGTGTGTGCGTGTGTGCGTGTGTGGTTGTGTGTGTGTGTGTGTGTGCTTGATACTTTACCCTGTGGGTTTTGGACTTCAGGTCGCGCTCACACACACAGCATACAACACCTGACATTTGCAGAGAATGGGACCTCGACACACCCCCACTGACATTTAGCATTGTGTCCGGTTTGGCCATTGCATATCAAAACAACATATTTTGTTTATTTGTTTTTTTGTTGTTGTTAACATATCAGCGTTGAATATATATATATTGGACTTACACTTATCAAGCCGGCATTAATCTCTATTAACTCTGTTAACCTTAATGTTGGTCCTCAAGCACGTCAACATGGGAGTTATAAGTATAGGCTACCACTGAAGTCCCATTCTCATACCACTCTGATGTCCCATGCTTCTGCCTCTGCCATGAAAAATTGAGCAGATATATACTAGGCTTGAGATTTTGAGAAGCTTCCTCTCTACTGCGGCAAAAGTCCACTTTCACAGTTGGCTCAAGTAGCCAGTCTTGTGTCTCTATCGGTTTAAAACTGGCCAGCCAAACATCCCACTCTCTCTGCCTGTGCCTTCTTGGCTGCACATTCTCATATTTGGACCATCAGAAGGAAGATTATTTACTGTGGACTTAATAGCTAATCAATGTAATCATGTTGGACCATCTTAGCTGCCCTTTCCCTCACATTGAGTTAATATCTGTAATAGCTTTGGAGTTCATCCCCAAAACAAACACCAGGCCGGCCGAGACACATCAACAGACTTCAGACTCTACCTCATCGTCATTCACTGGGGAGTCAAATCTGATTTCAGTGACTTTATCGTGGCATTCTTCTGAATATTGGAAAGTGGAAACCTTTCTGCAGATCAATTCTCTGCCGTGCCTTGTTATTCAACAGAGAGTGAAATAAATCCAGCTGAATTCTTATGAGTTGGAAAATGACTTTTTTTTTTCCCCCACAGACCTGATGGTGGCATATGATTTCATCAGACCGATAGAGTGTCAGCATTGTTCAGATTAATATGCCTCTCCAAAAGTCTTGAGTCTCCAAAGTCAAACAGGGCGTCTTGAGTTCTTAGTTGTGCCACACCCTGCAATTAAACTATGTGTGTAGTACCGTATTTGTTATTTTATGGGGAAGCTACATTTTGAAACATTAGAGAAATCATTAAAGTTATTTTGAAAAATCATGATTTTTTTTTCAATACCATAGACACTTGAGTTTGATTGACAGTTGTCAATCAATGAGGAATGAGGCTTTATTTCCACAGATGCACATGAAGGGAGAGAAACCTTTCATCCACATCTCAAGTTAAACAATGAAACAGCCTTAGCTGGAGTATCCCAGTAGGCTGACAAGATGAGGTTTCAATCATTAGTCGCAACCCCTCATGAATATATATGAGACAACTATACTCTCATACACAAAACTGCTACAAGATCTATTTGAAGAGAAGGCAGATAATAACGTCACTTTCTGACCTTGCTCTCGAATACACGGCTCAACTACTCCTATTAGTTAGACATGCTGAAAACAGACTCTCATTTGTCTCTAATGATGACACAAAGGGTGATCAAGAAAGTTGCTAAAGAAGAATGAAAACAAGGAACAAGGTAACAATAAAGAACGTATTACTGATTATCACGGACATACAGTATATGACCATTACGGACAGAGTATTGGGTACTGTATTTCACAAGACATGTCTTATTATGCTATTGAACAGAAAATAGTTCCTTTTTCACATGATGTTTCCCAGTCTATTCTGGGGTATTCATAGAAGAAAGCATAATTATTTGCCAAGTTTCACCCCACAACTGAGAAAGCGTGGAAAGGTTCCCCTCCAACCACGGCAGCCTCGCCGCAGGACGTGTGTTTTCTCCAATAAACCCAAAACATGGAGACATCGAGTCGGAGACTGCTCAAATTAGATACACATACGTCTAAGCTCAGAGGATACAGGGGTTCCGTCATTTGCATTCTTTTCAAAACCAGCGTGAGCTGCAAGACTTTTTTTTTGTCTTTCGCCCCAACGTGGAGTCAGAGTTTCCCCTGGAACAGGCAAACGGAGACAGCAGGTTCTGAGAGGAGCGCATGTTTGTCTATTTTGGGTCTGTTTGTTTAACCCAATTAAACTGGCATCAGAGAGAGAAAGGGAGAGAGAGAGAGAGAGAGAGAGAGAGAGAGCAAAGTCTGCCTCTTTTGAAATCTGGGACACAATGCAGTCTTTAGGCATGGAAATGTGATCGGTTCTGAGACAATGCCTCATCACTTTTTTTCCCCCCACCTTGAAACAATGAGGGCTTCAACCTGCTTAGGCTGAATGGTGTGGAGTATGGCAGCGCTGGAGAGGGAAGAGGTCTGAAGCATCCAGCCAGCGTTTCAGTTCAACTCGTCTCCAAAGGCAGCACGTTTGTTTGACTCCAACGTCAATCACTATTTCCTTTGGCCAGTGAATCCTTTCAGTTCAGTTTTTTTACAGCAGACAAAAAAAACTAACACAAGAAAGACTGAAGGAGAACTACAATGAAACGCAACTACAAACCTTGGCTTCAGACGCCTTTTAGAATTCAACCCAGCTACTGAGGGTGCAAACAGGCTTTACGATACAGCAATAAAAACAAGCATAACTCGTAAATGAAAGTGAGTTGCTGCCACCTGAGGCCTCCTCGGCTTAAGTCAGTGGTATCAAATTTGATTTTGTTTCTTCCGTTCCCTCTGTAAAAACTTAAAGAATATATTCTTTCTCAAATATTTCTCCACTGGTCTGGGAGTCAAAGACAAATACACTTCAAAAAAAGAGTAATCTCTGTAAAAAGCAAAAAAAAGACTACTAACATAGTCCAAATGGATACTGGGTCATTCAAATGTCCAGAGATGCAGCACACATAGCTGTGCTGTTCATCACCACTTCTAATTGACCGTTATAAATTTAAACAAGTCTTGGGGAATATGCTGCTCTTACTCATTCTCAGTCAGTGTTATCTGTCTATTTCTATTGTTTATTTATCTCAATAATCAACACTATTTTTATTTCCCTTTTAATAATGTAAAGTATACCACTGGACGGCACTTAAAATGAATTGTCACAGTGCAGTGATAATTTTGCTGTGGTCTTTTTCAGAACAATGTGATCTAAAACAAAGGAAAATTGTCAAAATGTGTCCCAGAAGACCTACACAGGATTCACATCAGTGGTCATGTCTCAATTACAGTACTGTCACGGGAGTATCTGAAGCATACACATGGGGCCTAGCCTCCTGATGAAGATGAATGACAGTCTCATGCAATGCAGCTTAGACGTATCGTGTATCCATGTTTGTGCTAAATATTTTGTGTTTTTTGGCAATCCATGCATGCATGCACACACACACACACACACACACACGCAGGCACGCACGCACACACACACACACACACACACACACACACACACACACACACACACACACACACACACACACATATACACATACACACGTACAAAAGGTGGCAGCAGTAAATTTTTGTGAGAAATTTCTTCCAAATGCCAGTCATTCATTCCGAGAGGGCATTGATCCTGCCTGCCTGGCACACGAAGTTAAGTAGCACACCTTCCTCTGTGCCCGCGTGGATGAATGTGCCCGTGTCAGCCAGGCGTCCATCATGACACCCGGGGGAAATTATTACCGCTACAGGTGACAGCCGGCGGTGTGAGGGAGACGCTGACGCCGCCCGCCATCCCGGCTGAGATATCGCCTGAGTCTTGTCAGGATGCATATTTACAGTCGCTTGCCCCCACTTCTGATCGCTCCTAATGAAATCTCCACGGAGCCGACAGACCTCTATGGAGTTGCATGGGTAGGGGCGTAATGTGTGTGTGTGTGTGTGTGTGTGTGTGTGTGTGTGTGTGTGTTTGTGTGTGTGTGTGTATAGAAACCTATGTTGCATGGGAGTGTTGTTGTGTTATTGAAGGCTTGTCTTTAGGGCTCCTGCATGTGTCAAGTGATTTGCAGCCTGGGTGAAGTATTTGTTGTTGCATTTGCTCTGTGTGTGCTTCTTTCACCCCTTACGCTTGCAGAGCTCAGGATGACAGGGAAATGAACTAAAGTCACATCACCGAAAAAACTGAAACATTTAAAAGTATTATATGCATCCTTAGATTGTCTTTTGTTCAGAAATGTTTGCAGAAAAGTAATTTGCCGAAGATTACATCCACGCTCCACATGAAAAAGACATTTCATCTCTTGAGTTCTGTTTAGTTTTTAAAGGCCTTTCCTAATGACGTGTGTCAATGGTTTTGTCAAAGCATGCTGAATTTGCCTGGAGAAGTTTACCTCGCTTTTTAATGCTCCTACAGCTTGAGTCATTGCTGGGCAGACCAGTACATCTCTCTCTCACGGATGCTCACCTAATGCTCCGAAATATCTCGATTAACATATTTCTGTGATTTGCTTCACCATAACATCTCTCTGTCTGCAGAGGCAAACTATCAGTTCTCATTGAAACAGTTTTATTGGTGGGCACAGCGGTTAGAAAATGTCACTTGGGCTTGCCTTGACGACGTTCATCTCAATATGATATATGAAGCTGAAGTTGACTGGTATTTAACAAATACTTTTCTCCAAAGCGACATGGACTTGCAACAGCGGATTCAGGAATCTAACCCTGGTTGACTGAGTGCCAGACAGTGGCACACGGCTCCACATTCATATTTTTCTGATAAGACCTTGACTAGCTGTTGGTGGGACAAATGCCTGTGTGAGAGTGTGTGACTGAACAGCTAATGTCCCCATGTCATTTATTCAGTCAGATCGCATGTTTCTAGGTGGTGTGTAACCGGCAGCCTGACTGCAGTGGGCTAATTAAGCACTGAGAAAGTGAAAGGTCAAATTGTGACAAGTAAACATGATGAGCACGTCTTTATTTTTAAACACCGGCTTTCCATCGCCTCTCCGCCTTTGACAAAACCCTCCCGAGCCATCCCTCACTCTGCCGTTCTCAATTGATTTATTTTGCCGTAGTTAGTAGTTAACAGTGGAACGGAGTACTGTCAAGAAAAAAAGACAGTGGCCCTTGACAACTCTCTCTCTCTCTCTCATTCCAACATTCTCTCTCACTCTCTCTCTCCTCTTTCTCTCTCTCTCTCTCTCTCACTGAGCCACTCTGGCCTAAAGTCCTTGAAACATTGTCACCATCACCAGCATAAGACAGTGGACCCATTGCACTAAACCTTAAGGTCTTGGGAACCATTTCAAAAAATCAATACAGGTCCCCATTTAGAAGTTAGGAGGAGAACCCATTACTGGTGCTGTCGCCACTGACCGTCCCTGGCCCGGGACAGATCCTCCCGTGAGAGTCAAGACCTCGGAAGACTGCGGAGATATGGGACATTGGCTGCATACCAACCGGAGCCAGCCACCTTGGGGGGGGGGATCTGTGGTAGAGCTGTGTTGCAGGCCATGTTCTGTTAAACATCTTAATAGTGTGCTCGTGTTCAGACAGCTCCTGTGGCGCCGCTGTGATACGATGATAAATGAGAGCTGCCCCCTGGCTGATAAAAGTTATCTGCTGGATCTTGCACGCATGATGGATCGGAGAGTGCGACCATTTTGTGGCTGTGACGCATAGAGAAGGAGGACCAGGCACTTTTGTCTGAGATTTTCCAACCTACTGTGCCATCTAGTGGTTACTGTAAGACCTTCTCGACATTTCTCCTCTGTGTATATCATTTTTTTCCCCTCCATCATTCAATCCTTCCTTCCCCCCTGTGGTTAAGCAATTATTAAGTGCTGCAATAATTTGACATTAATATTCCCTTGGGGGTTGTTTTTATTTACATATAAACAAGCCATCAGAAATAAAGCGATACAATCTTTAAATAATTAGCTCCAAATTACAGCAAATAAGTGGCACAATTATGATTACACCTCTGTGGATAAAGCCCTTTTATATACATTGCATAAGAAGATTAAACAGAGAGTTGTGTTGTTGGGTAATCACTTGGGCTCAAGCATTGTGTTCTTTTCTGAACCTAAAGAATGTCTCCAGTCCTCATGATGACGACTTCACTGTTTTCAGTAAGGAGGTCACTTGAAGTCGTGTCTGATAAAGATGGACTGCCCAGCGTTTTACACCCTTTCTCAAAACCCCTCTCGCTCTCCTTTGCTCCCTCCCATTAGCCTCTGTCCAAGTATGCCTTTCTCCAGGTAGTCCTTGTTGACCTTATTAGCCTTGTTCACCCTTCTCTCCCTCAGTAGAGTAACTGCATTGCAGCCCCACTATCACGAGCCCAAACAGCAAGGTTTTCCTACAAAAACCTACTGTAGTTATCAAGATTTCACTGTTATTTGCTTTTTACTGCCAGGTTTTCTTTTCCACTCTCTGGAGCCATGCTAGAGTGAAGATCTGCAGCAGCCCATTCCTGCACTGCTATTGAAGACCCTGCTCCCTAAAGATGCTGCTCTTCTCTCTCTCTCTCTATCTCTCTCTCTCTCTCTCTCTCTCTCTCTCTCTCTCTCTCTCTCTCTCTCTCTCTTTCTCTCTTTCTCTCTGATACAGTACGTAGGCCTACCACTGCACTTTACCTTTTTATGTATCTCCATGTTTTCTGTTCAGTTCTGCAGTTTCATCTTGCACTAATATATTTATACGTGTTTTTCCTGCACTGTCATAGTGTTCTTCACAACACCTACAGTATCCTCCTGGACAGATTTTGAGAAGCTGCATCAGCAGTGTCGTGTACTTCTGGTTGTTGGGGGAGAGTATACTGTATGCCGAGGGAGTTTATTTGTCCTTCCCCTCCAGCCTCAGGCTTGCTCGCGGGGGTTTGGCCCCACTGTCTCTGCCTGCAGTTTTAGACTGTACTACTCCATTGTTAACACCATTATGCAACTGTGCGCAGTGTACAGGGGGGGGAAAGTAAAATGGATGGAACTGAAATAATGAAGTCATGCAAGTGGTCGGATTAGTTAACACACAGAAGCACTTACTGCAGCTTAATTACTCGCTTCATCATCCCACTCATTACTTTCGGAAACTTTTTTTTTTTTTTTTTTGAAGATACTTTAGAACTTTTTAATCAACTGCACTAAAATAAAAGGCTGAACTATGAGAGCATGGCTGTGTCCCTTGCTGGAGATCTCTACCCATAATCTGAACCCAAATTCTGGTAATTTATTTAGAGACTTCTGAGCGACACAAGCCCCTCCGCATACACACACACTCTATCTTCATCCACACACACACACACTCACACACACACGCACACACACACTCTCCTCACCCACACACCTTTCCAGACTTTGATGTGGGCTGACAGCCGGCATTGCCCCCTGGTTCAGCAGGGAAGGGAACCCATCAGTGGCTGTGCCAGGCCAATTTAGCACTTCCAGCCGTAGCCTTCAACCCCAGGATGGCCCCAGCTGGTGAGAGTGTTCTCGCTGACTGACATCTCTGCAAGGTTTGGAGTCAAACGTGGGGCGTGCGGGGTGGGGTTGGGGGCGGTAGAGACTGTGGCAGGTGCTGACAGCTGCATTTTTCAGTAGTGAGGTGCCACTGACTCTATGTCTGTCTGGAGAGACATTCTCAGTTGTGAGTGCAGCCTTACGAAAAGTTTATGACTCTTTTGAGGGCACTCCAGGTCTACTGAATACTTATAGAGTCCTATAATGTATCGTGAACCTCTTCTATTGGTAGAGACCTTGCAACCAAAATATTAGAGATTCATGTTGAGAGGTTTTGTGATAGGGCTTGGGGCTATTAACTTGTAATCATTTGCACTTACATAATGAACACGATATTACTTACATAAAGTTCTTAGATTCATAAAAAGACGTTTACAAGCGTAACTGACACTTCATTAATTAGAATTAATGTGCAGTAATGCGTCTGGAATGTATATGAATGAATGAAGAAAAGTTACATCAACATTTTTTTTAATAGAGCATTTTTATTAAGGTGTGCTTAAAAAAATAAAACAAAAATCTCAATGTCAAGAAATAGTATATTTTCCCAACCCCTTTTGGTCACCATCATCAAAAAAATTGATTGTCTCTGCACTTCAGTTTGACTCATATTTGAGTCTGCGGCAGTCAGGTTAAGAGTTCACAGCTTTCACATACCGGAATGTAACATTTTCATCACACGAAGAGCATTTCACTTTAAGACGACATCGCAAGCACATTCATTTCACAATAAATATACACCAATACAAAACAAACGACACACATCCGAATCGAATATAGGAACATTACTCTGAGGTAGTTATCGTACTTATTTTGTGTCTTACTAATTCTGGGAGAAAATGAGACAAGGCTGTTCTCACCAGGTGCTTTACAGAAAACACGAGTACCGTTACATGTGTTAATTGCTCAACTGTTACTAGTGGTTATTCGGGCTTGAAAACAACAATGGTTAGGGTCACATAGCAGTACCATACTTCCAAGGGAAGGAACATAACATAGACACACTATTTACATAAGTTAACAACAACATGAGCAAACTTAAGCACTGAAATATTGAGTTTCCTTCACTTAGTGACAGGTCAGTTCATTAAAGGCTTAACTTCTTTGTTTACAAAATCAGTTCTACTTCTAAGAAGAAGACCATTGTTTGATATGGTATGACCAAAGGAATGAAGTCGCGGTATTGAGTCGAGCTCATGTGCTGGTCCAGTGAGTAAGCCTTTATGACAATATGCCATACGAGGGGTAGTACTAGTAGTCAGAGACACAGTCAGTACATGGATTCTTCAGCAAGCCCATCTGCAATCAGGAAGAGATAGAAAAAAGAAAAAAAATAAGACTCTGGGAGCACCATGTGTCTCTAATTACCACTTCCTTATTAGCTATAATTGAGGATCATGCAATATCAGCGAATCTTAAGAGGCAGTACTACCAAAAAGACTAAATTGCTATATCTCAAAAGGATTAATTAATTTTGCCTAAGAGGGTACTGATAATATATCAAGCCCATGAAAGGCTGCTTTTAAAGGGACTCTTTTGCATGGGTGTTCATAGTATACAGTAGTAGCCATGGTTACCTTGTGGAATGCTGCAGTAAGCGTACTGGTTGAGTTGATGCAACCCAGTGTTTTGGTCCTGGCATTCTGACCTCACGATGAGCGGATCAGCAGTCGTGTGAGTGGAGGCGAAGCCCTCCACGGGGAGACAGTCCACCAGAGCGGCCAGAGACGAGTCCTGGGACTGGGCCGCCGGGGCGCGTGAGGTCAGCCGGTTAACATCTGGCTGCTGCGTCCAGCCCTCGACTCTCCCGAGCACGCCGTCCAGGTCCTTCAGGATGCAATCGATGGCGCCCTCGTCCAGCACAGGCTCGGAGCCAGTGCCGGCGGTGAGGTACGGGGGGAGGGCGTGCTGGGGCCAGCCCAGCGGAGGGTCCTGGTGCTGGGGAGAGGCACTCCCACCAGGGGCCAGGCCCTGCGAGCAGTACGCGTTGAAGCTGCTGGCCAGAGAGGAGATTTGGCGAGCCAGCAGGCTGATCTCCACCTGGTCCTGGTCTTGGTCAAGCTCACGCTCACCGTAGTGAAACTGGAGGGGTGCGGCTGGGAGAGCCTCTGGGGTCAGAGGGGTGGCTTGGTGCGACACAGGTGGTAGTTCCTGGGAGTGCTCCGACGGCCCCAGATCCAACGGACTTACGGGCAGCAGGCCAAAGTCCTCCGGGTGTAGGACGCAGTCAGCCGGACTCTCGTACACCTCTGACAGAGGCTGGTAGTCAGGGACAAGGCAAGAGTCCCCTACACAGTCCGGGAACACATAAACGGGCTGGGGACCCAGGGAGGTCGGAGAGGACACCACGTTAAAGGAGCCGGAATGGAACGCTTCGCTGTGGTAACTCTGGAGTGTTAAAGTTGGGGTAAAAGTGCCAGAGGCCTCTGGATCCACCCTGCTGCTGTTGCTATTGCTGCTGCTAGCGGGAGGGCTATAATGGGGCGAGCCACTAGGGGGCGACAGCAGCCCTTCTGTGACGTTGCAGTGCTCCTCCAACAAGTAGTCTGGGTTAGGCTCCTCCTGCATGAGGGGCGAATGGGAGGAGGTTGGGCTGTATGGAGGGCTGGAGAACACTGTGGTTCCATGTCCCAGATGTGCAGAAAGGCTGTCTCCGTTGCCGGGGTGCGAGTCACATATGACGACATTCATGCTGTTCTCCGATAGCCGAGTCCTTTTTCTTGACTCTTCAACCAGCTGACCAGAGTTCCGTCGTCTTTTGGGGGACCTGTTGTCGCAACCCTCAGGGCTCAAAGGAGCCTGGGAAGCTGCAGAACTGCTGAATGACTTATTGGGGAGTCTCAAGGCATTGTTGTGGATGTTTTGCTTGAGAAAGATGGCCTCTGTTTCACTGTAAAATAAGCAGATGCCATGTTGGAGTCAATTAATGACAAACTCCTTGCATTGCAATAGACAGATAGATACTTTATTCATTCTGAGGGAAGTTTTAGGCATCCAGTAGCTTAAGCAACCAAAAGACGGCACACATACGTAAATATGTCTCACATACTGTACATACAAATTACTCGCCGAAATAAAGAGCATGTGAAATGATTACAAAGGTCTGGTATGGACTAACCCAGTGAAAATTAAGTTACAAAGATCAAGATTGTAGAAGCAGCAATGTTTTTACTAAAAATAGAATTTTCTTTTAGGGGATGGGTGAAGAAACTCTACCTGATGATGTAGTTTGTGCATGCGATTTCATCTTTTCCAGCATACATGGCAGCACAGGTGTAAAGCCAGGTCCATGAGAGATCCTTACACTGCAGCCTCAACACCATCTCCACCTGTGGATCTTCCATCATCTCAACTGTGTGAAGAGAACAGAGGATTCGTTATATTTCAGCTTAAACCTGAAGAAAACTAACTCCAGCCCATAGTAATAATGATGGATTTTCAGGATTTTTTTGTGATAATGGATCAAGTGCTGTATATTTTAATCTGTGGTCTGTGACTTACTCAGGCTTTTGTGTGCACAGGCAGCGACGGACAGGTCCTCAGGATGAATCAGGCTGTACCATGACTGACCAGCCAACTCGTCTGAGGTGTAGCCCAGGTGGAAAAACACACTGTGGGTCAAACAAAAGTTCTATTAGTTCTGAATACAATGAATAGCTGTGGATATGCAATGACTTTCAAGTGTACTTCAATAGCAGTCAAGATAAAAACTGAAATAAAAGTAAAATAGAAGTAAATTCTCTAACCACAGAAAACTAATCTTACTGAAATTGACCAGTTTATAATAGTCCAAAATATGGAATGAAAGTATGTCGTCTTAGAGTAAAATGCTACGATGACATGTCAAACATTAACTGTACGGAAGTCGTGTTTTGTTTTTAGACTACACATCTTTGCTTCGTGTTCACAGCTCCTGAGACTCACCTGTGAGGGGTGTGAATGAGAGACATGTCTGGCTTGTGCAGGGTCTGGAAATGGGAGGTACAGCCCAGGAGGTCGGCCTCGCCTAGCCGGTTCACCGTGGGCGTGCACAGGGCCACAAACAGGGAGGACTGTGGGTCGGACTGGAACCGTCCTCGCACCAATAAAGTGCAGTAGCTGCCATGCTGGAGCCGGAATGCCTTGGAAGTGTGCATCTGACACACAAAAGATATCTCTGCGGAGAACCAAAGGAAATGTGAATTGATTAGAGGAAAAGTGCCAAAAAAGACATGGTTGACCAACCCTGTGTGTGTGTGTGTGTGTGTGTGTGTGTGTGTGTGTGTGTGTGTGTGTGTGTGTGTGTGTGTGTGTGTGTGTGTGTGTGTATGTGTGTCGACTGTTATGCCTACCTCTCGATGAATTAGCATCTGTCTCTAAGCTTTCTCTGACAAGGTCCACATAGGAGCTGTCAATCATGTCGTAAAACGTATCTCCTTGAAGAAGGTCAACCTGCAGAAAGAAATTGTGAGCATCAGTACCCCAAAACGCACCTTCATTTCATATTCACAAGTACAGACATACTGTATATGGATGCGTATAGAAGGGACTTACCATGGTGAGGCCCAAGTAGTCAGACACATTTTCAGACACGCACACCAGTTTCCCATCTTTAGTTAGGACCACGATAAAGCCAGGGAGAGCTTGCAGAAAATCACAGGGAAGGAAGCGATCAACCTGGCGAACTTCTGGTCGAACTGCACAAGAGATAGGACACCAGGATAAGTCAGATTATACACAATCACAAAAAAAAACAAAGGACAAAGAGTAACAACCAATGCTTTAAAACACACTGAAACATGAGGACAGACAACATGGATCAGAGTTTAAATTGAATTAATATGTGATCAATATGTGTGTACATGATGCATATGGAAGCCAGGATCTTAGAGTTAAGAGGTAGATCCTTAGAGATCCTTGCCCTGTTAATTGAGGAAAAGGCAGCCTTTGCCCTCACCTTTGTAGAGGACTGACTTCCTGATGTAGGTGCAGATGACAGACATGGAGTGGAGGTAGGAGAGCCGCTCCTGGTCCTCTTGAGGGATGGGTAATAAGGCACGCATGTTCCGGATCTCTCCGTTGATGTGATCCCGCCGGGCTTTGGAGGCCCCCTTAGTGGACCTGAGGGAAACCATGGGGACACTTCCAGAGTCAGAGGAGAAAAAAGGCAGCCCTCTAACATGGAGTTTCTTCAGTCTCTTTCGACAGTTAGCTCAAAGGCCCACTGCTCCTGCCATTGCCAGTTTGCTAATTAAGAGTAGCCTTGCCTTGTAAGACAACTTCCTGAAAATCTCTGTTCTCGGAAATCCATTTCATCACTTGATGAAAGAAAATGTGAAGACTAATAAAAAAAGACTTTTGCTGTCAGAGTAAAAGGCCTAGATGTAAAAAAATATGTTGCCACAGAAACAGTTCATTGAAGGTAGAGGGCACTGAAAGCTCTCGGTTCTATTGTGAGCGACTGTCAGGGCCTCTGTCTAGAGAGAGAGGCTTTATATCAGCCGAAGGAGTGGGCATCAGACACATCACAGGCGCTTGACGAATGGAGCCCCTCCATTGCCATATAAAGAGGGGAGTCCTTGACGAAGCACCCAGCGTCACTGGCACAAGCAGTGACACTACAAATGACAGCTCTCTTCACTCCCTCTAGCTCTTTCTATGGTTTTGTTCAGTTATGACAAGGGGAGGAGTATCACAATACTCAAAATCAACAGCTGTACTCAAAGAAAAGCTATGAATTGGCTATGTAAAAAAATAATTGTTCATAACATGCCTGCTTTGATTCAACAGTTCACCATGCCCTAGAGACAAGCCTCACACACTTTAGAAATGGGTAAACTCGGTAAACTAGTCCTTCTACAAAGCAGGATAGACAAACCCCTCTTCTGAACAACAGATAAAAACGCAGACGTAAGAAATAGTGGAGAATTAAGATAACCGCGAGAGAGCGCCAAAATGCCAAAAGGAGACTCACCTGAATCTTCTGCAGAATTTCTGACTGATAGTTTCTGTGCCACGGGGAGGGCTTGAGAAGGAACCTCGTCTTGCGCTTTCAGAACTTTTGCAAGATTCACAATAGACCGTCATCTTGGTGCTTTTCAGACCGCCTAAGTAAAAAAACGATTAATTAAATAAAAAATTAGAAACAATCCACACAATACTTAATTGTAGGCTATAGGCGAAATAAACTTGCTAATTATCCCAAATGTACCACATACTAATAATATCAGCAAAGTTGCCTACATTGCCATTCATAAAATTATTATTTTTAAAAATAGCCCAGTATGACTGATTATGATAGGCTTGAATTAGACGTGGCCTACTAGATTGAAAAGCGTAATTTCACCAAGGCTACATGAAGTAAAATATTCCCAAATAAGTGTAGCCTAAGGTATCCGTACCTTTGCCTAGGGCTGCCTTGCGGCTTGTATGCCTGGCCTCCGTCTTCGCCGTCCTTTTATAGCCTAACTGAGGATTTAACCCGATACCCTTGTTTTAAAATGAGAAAAAAAACCGGGTAATGTTACTAGCTGTGACGCAATGACAACTGAGGGGATATTTTTAGGTCCCGTTCATTCTAAAAATAACGACGGTCACACTGCCCCCCAGCGGAGAACTGAGCCGGCACAACACAGTAAAAAAGCTTCTACTAAAACAAACAGATGAAGAGTGGATTGACACACTTCTTTTTTGTGCATTTATGTCTTTCTACACATTTCTCACTTCCTCTTTTCTATCTCGGAGGCTATGCTAACCAACTGATGATGTATTTTATGTCTACTCTAGAGTCAGGGTATGACAAGGGAACGAGGAGTGCTTTTGTGTAAGTAACATTGTGTCCTGCCTTTTTCCTTTCTCTCTCCTCAATTTGCATAAATGATCTGTCTGCATCTCTCTGCACCTCTCTCTCTCTCTCTCTCACACACACACACACACACACACACACACACACACACACACACACACACACACACACACACACACACACACACACACACACACACACACACACACACACACACACACACACGTTTAACTGAGTACTATGAGGACAGGTTCATTCATAACAGGCTTTTTGATATCCTTAAAAAGTATTTCCAGCCCACACATCCTCATAGGTAATGGCATACCCCTGTATTCAAAAACATCAGCCTGCATGGAGTACAGATCTGCAGATGGATCTTAAGGAGCCAGAGCACTTTGTTGAGACAGAAAGGGGAAATTGCAATTGCTCCGGTGTGTCTCCTTGGCCTTCATAAATATGTGGAGGTGGTAGTGTGAGATTGTGTGTGTGTGTGTGTGTGTGTGTGTGTGTGTGTGTGTGTGTGTGTGTGTGTGTGAGAGAGAGAGTGAGTGTGTTGGGGCAGGGGTGGGGGGCACTGACTGACCCCTAGTTCCTGGGGCCAGACAGGGCCCCCGGAGCGCCGTGGCTTCCTGTGTCCAGCGAGGCGGCCCCTGGCGGGACTGGGTGTCTCGGCCGGCGAGCAGAGGGAGCTGACCTGCCGTCTGTGGGCTGCACTTAACACTGCAGATAACCAGCGCTTTATAGCTGCAGCCTGGTGACAGACACAAGCAAACTGCCAGGGAGAGGAGGAGGGAGGTGGGAGAGGCTTAAGGGAGAAAATTCTATTGTGACATGTATCAGAGATGTGTAACAGTCAATCAAAGCATTTCATTTCATCATATTTATCATCTTAGAAAAGAAAAGTATGAGATTGCTATGGACTGTGGAAATACAGTAAAGTACAGATAATGAGGCTTAGACACAAATGCTGGAGAACAAAAAACATACTCATCAATTCATACACGCTCAACACTTTAACCCTCTTTGTGGTTAAATCATAATAATAATTTTCTAACAACAGCATCTATATTACAGCTTATACTGTAGCATCCGATCGCAAACATATTGAGATGTATTTACAACATATTTAAAGATCAAGTTCACATAAGCCAAAGATAGCTGTACTGTGGGGTCCAGCCATTCCAGAGTTGTATTTTTGTTGTTGATTTTTACACCGAGTCTTCAATCAACTCAGGTCAACAAGTGGATAAGTAAAACACAAGACATCACTCTGTCGAGTTTTAAACCACAATTTGCAAGTATTTTTGGAAGATAACACAAAAACATTCAGGACCTTCTAACTAAACTAAAGGCTACTTGAGCACAGAATGACCGAGGTTATCAGAGGCTGACCAGACTATTCAGTACGATCAATTTGATTATTTAGTCCATAATCACTTTCCTATTCCAAGTTAAACACATTTTCAAAAGATTTCCTAAAATAACAGGTTTATTCACCATTTAGTCAACAACACACAAGAGATGCTTTCTGATGACTAACTCAGCGTACAAGCACCAAATCAAATGAGCTCATACTGTATGCATCATGCTAATGAAACCAGTTACCAGGGATATTGCCCTGCGCTCCATGAGGAAGCAGAATGAAATAAGCATCCGTCTCTATTAAATACCATTGGACTGTCATCAACCCAAGCTATCAGACTGCCGTGAGTGGAGGCACCCTGGGTGGGGTGGGTCATCAATCTAAATCCATCCATTTGCTTAACATAATACCCATCCTGGATGGTTTTGACTCGGGCCGGTTTCGCAGAGGGAATTGCAGGTCATAACAATCCCAAGTCCCCATTGACACGACATGGGTTCTAAATCCTCTATTTAGGCCTGGAGGGGCCTTCTTCACCACATCTCCCCAGGGAGGCCTGATTGAACTCGTTCTCTCCACACCCTCTTGTTAATGAGGGACGGCCAGTGCCATTAGGTACCGGGAGAGGCTCTTGGGGCCTCGGCTCGCTTGCACAGGTGGAGTCCGTCACAGCGCAGCCACACCAGCACTTGACCTTTGGCAGTCAGCGCCTGGCCACAGCACGACCAAGGTCACAGGCAGGGAGAGTGGACAAGAGCTGGGCTAATCATGGGGAATGTTGGGCCGAGGAGTGAGGTGTAGGTGTAGCTGGGTAAGCTGATAGTGGAGACCAGATACTATACACTATACTAACATTACCCAGTCAATGGCACAATTAGCACTGCTGTTGAGTATGGACTTGATGCAAAATGTGCATGACATTCTCAATGCAAGAGATAAAATACTTATCACACTGTGCATATAAGACAACATGTTAAACCAATATGCAAACCAAGTATGTAGAGCCCATAGCCTCCCTGGGGAACCTGCCAATAAGCACAACATTTTCTAATTGAGGGCTTATGTAGAGAAACAGCTTTGCAACATATGGATCTTGACCACTGAAAATCAATATTTCAAACTTAATTGAGCCAGAAATGCAGTCTTTAGAGAATAACAAATCAGAGAATGATACATCTCTGGTTATAAGCCATACCCCCCAATCATAAGTCACCTTTCACCTTTGAGTTTGCACTGAATAGATTTTAGAATTGCACTGGACTTGTTAAATTGCCCATCACACTCATAGAGAAGCCACTGATCAGCCGCCTGGACACTTCTCATGAGATATCCATCATCAACATCCACATTAGCACAGTAATGGAAATATGCATTGCAGCCTCAATCTGGACATTTCTAGGGACTACTAGAAGTCACTGACTTATCAGTAAATGATATAAATATGTCTGATCATTATTACTTTTAATGTCATACTAAATACTTTAAAAAAAAAATCCGTCCTGAAACTACAATCATATCATGATTCTTGGATGTTAAAGCAGAACAGCAGTTCATAGCTCTGGCAGACTCCATAAATTCAGATATTTTAAATCATTCTATTGACCAAATGTCAAATGGCTTTCAATAGTGAACTAGGTGTCCTGCTTGACAGAGTGGCTACTTTAAGACTAAAAAAAGGCCTTGTGGCAAACGGACTCCATGGATGAATGGAAATACTCATGACCTGAAGAGATCCTGTGGAAAAGCTGAGAGAGCATGGAGGAAAACAAGTTACAGGTCCGCCATGTCATTCTAAAACAAAAAAACAGCAAATCATAATAGAGCTATTTGGAATGAGAGAAAGATCCACTTCTCTAAGGTAATTGTTGAAAATAGTGGATAGTCTAGGATGCTGTTCTCCACCATTAATCGGCTACTGCATCCAACACCCTTTAACACACTCAGTCAGACATCGTCTCTAAGATGAGAAGAATTCACAGGCTTCTTCAAAAATGAAGTATCTAGTTTGTATAAGGGAGGCTATTGGTAACATAGGTAATAAGTTTGTCTGAGGAAAAATATATATGAATTCCTATAGCGCAGCAGCTCTTTTCCATGTCGATTTCAGGGGGGGGGCAGTGTTTATATACAAAACTGACTACAGAGGACAGCTCAGACAAAATTTAGATGTCACATGTCCTCATAACATGATGAATGGTTACGTGACAAAAAAAAAAAAAAAAAAAAAAACGTTAAGGGTGCCTTAACATTATGATCAGGGGATTTAACAAAGTACAACAGTACTGAGTTGCATTCTGTAAAAATACATTCAAGAAAAATTACAATAAACACTACTCAGCGGCAATTTTAAAACTTTATTGTTATTTTCATCATCATCCAATATATATAGATATATAGAAAACAAATAAAAAAAGAAATGCACACCAAAATGTAAATATCAAATAGGAATTCTTCATGGTGAGCAATCATTTCATCTGATATTAACAAAAATGCACTGATGCACCTATCCTGTTACTGAAATATATATTTTTATTCATTTCTTTATTTTTAAAATGAGTCTAGTCACCCCGCATTCACATGTTGATCAAATATACCTGAAGACATCATGACACTGAACACAAATCCAGCACTTGAACCGGTTTCATTTCTTTTGGAGAGTCACAGAAGAGAACAGGACTACTGATTTTGGGCTACGTAAGCATGGCCAGTAGGTGTAGGAATAGCATTGGGCCTCGTCATCACACCGATAAAGCCAGTCTTAAGCCACCAACATATTTGCCTAGGGACAAAGCAACTGGACTCAGCGTCATATTGCCCGCACACATGCACCTAGCCTTATCCTGAACAAGCGCTATCAATGTCTGTTTATAAGCGTGGATCTTGCATTAACATGTATGGGTGTGTTAATCTGAATATGGATTCAAAGCCCTCACATGTTGCAGTCTCATGCAGCTATTACTCAGCCAGATGAATATGTGTGTGTGGCTTTACTTGCGTGGAAAATCTGCACGCTTTTGGGAAGCCTGGCCTATCAGCGTTGCCCGTTGTTTTTGTCTAGCATGCCCCTTGCTGTGGCAGACCCCTACACCTGATCTGCCCGTGTAGGAAACAATGACTGCACTCGGGCCTTTTTTTTTTGTGCTTTTTTCTGGCACCAGTGATACAGTAACTCTCCAAATATGCATGTATAGTATCCTTGTTTGTTTACAAATAAGGAGTAGACGTGTGTAGTCACTACATCAACAATTCATCACTTCTTGGTTGTCTTGGTTCAAGAGGTCCGAAATGATTAATTTCTGTGACCTGGCATACATGTCCTGCTAGGCTGACCATGAAGGAATATTGTATTGTCCTGGCTTGAGACGTGGCGCAATTCATTCAAGGCACTCGCGGCTACTCAGCCGCGTTGAACAGCATTTCACAAAGAGTTCAAATTCCTCACCACTTCAGAGCGGGCTGCAACATGGGGAGAGGTTGGATAGACCTGCTCATAAGGCTCATTAAACCAAAACAATGCAGGGTCTTCATGTCTACAAGTCCATCACACACTTTTGTTATGCATCTCGCATGTTTACTAAACATCAGTGTTTTTTAACGGGGGAAAGGCTGTCCAACTTCTGAAGAGAGACCGATTAGTTTAAATGCACAACTGTACCTGACAAATTTGCGCTCATGATCATAGGCACGTTAGCCAAATCCTCAAAAACTAGAGCAGAACCAGGGTCCAAATTCCAGAACCCGGACTCAAATAGCCTTGAAGTCTTGTTGATTCTGCCGGAGACGGAGCCGAGATCTCCCAGAGGGGGGAGGGAACACTGGGTTTGGCTGCTAGAAGTGATGAGGGTTTTTAAATGCTCCAGCGGTACACAGAATAGTTGAGCAACTTTTTGAACCTCCTTTTGTCTCCTCCGTGGTTAGAAAGAAAATTACAAGGGATAAATTAATAGGAGACTGACATTTCTATTTCCAAGAATTTCTATTTGGAGAAAATGATGCAAACACTGAACACTGTTTTAAAAGGTGTCTGTAGTGTTGGGAAGGTTTTTTTCTGCCCTTGATGAGAAGACTTGTTGTCCAACGTTCAATATGTCCGATGGTCCTCACAGAACGGAGAGGCATCTTTCCATTAGCACCCCCACCCAAAAACAATAATAAAAAAATGCTCAGAAACCAGTCATGAGATAAAAAGACAACACTGAATCAGAATTAGACTTGTCCGGAGAAGGAAGAAGAAGAAGAAGAAAAAAAAAGAGTCAGATCCAGGTCCACACTGTACAATGGAGGAGGGGTAGAGCTCCTTTAGAGACTGTAGTCGAGGACCGGGTTCCTGAATAAGAGCGGCTGGGGCGAACGGAGACCTTCCTCAGCCGTGAGAGGAGAAGATGGGTCGGCTTATGTTACTGTTGGTAGTCATGGCCGTAAGCTCCCACCTAGGACAGGGATGAGGTGAGAGGAAGACAGAAAATAACGTTTTGGTTTTTATGCTTTGGCAACACTGTATCTCATGCTAATAAAGCAACATTGATAGAATTTAATTTGGGGGGGGGGGGGGGGGGGCGGTTATAGATGTATGGATGGATTAATGAATAGAGTAACATAGAATGAGAGATAGAGGTGTGTGTGTATGTATGTCTGTGTTTTAAATGAAAGTTTACCGCATTTTGGTTTTTTTACTGAAACACCTGATTGACACAAAGTTTTGTTCAATTTTGCATTCAATAAGCGACAGAGGACAAAAGTAGGACAGAGGGGTCTGTAGGCTTCAACAAAGGTAGCCACTTTAAACTAACCTAGCCATCACAACGAGATGTTACAATAAGCCACACAATGTAGTTAGCCTGCACTGAAGCCAGTAGCCTGCACTAAGCACCTTGCAGATGGACTGTTCACTCCAAGCCTTAACGACTGTTCTTCAAAAGACACAAATTTAGTGAGTGAGTGAGTTTGGGGGCATTCGGGGGAGAGGGGGGGGGGGGTGCAATAAGGGGCGCACAAGACACTCCTGATGGCCAGTGGCCGGGACGGCTCAGGGGAAGAGATAAGAGGCATGTGGGCCCCCGTTTTGATTTTTGGGGACCATTAGACCCCGTGTCTCCTCTACAGACAGCAATCATAATGATGCCTATCAGGAGGGCCTTTATACAGCAGACCATCAGTCTCAATGAGACGCAGAGATGGACTCAACTTTTTATTGAGACTGATGCCAACTTGGCCATGCTTGCGCCTGCACACACGCACAGACACAGACAGAAACACACAACTGCACAGACACAGACACACACAGAGAGACACACAGAGAGACACACACACACACACACTCTAAACATGGTCAGACTGATGCGCATCTCACACACATAAGACATCCTAACTTAACACACAAGTTGACCATACAAATGACATCAGTGTATTCTGAATATTCTGTAAACATTTACCGGATACATAATACACTTACCGGATACATAATGAGCATTTATCAGCCAGTCTGTATATTGTGGTGTTAGTTTAATTTAACTCTCTGAGCTCTTAGTCTGCCCACCCTCTCTCCCTGACTGACACACACACACACACACACACACACACACACACACACACACACACACACGTAACACGATCAGCAGGAGGAGACTGTGCTGACTGGGCCTAGAGCTGACCTGATGAGAGGTCAGGGGTTGAGGTTCAGACTGTTATCTCTAGCTCTGGTTTCACACTCACTCCCTGCCACTCTGACCAAGTCTGTGTGCTTCAGTGAGAGAGACTGAGCAAGCTTGTGTGTGTATGTGCTTTGTGTGTGCGTGTGTGCGCGCGTGTGTGTGTGTGTGTGTGGTGTTTTGAAAATGTGTGTTAGGTGTTTTACAAATGTGTGTGTGTGTGTGTGTGTGTTAGGTGTTTTGCAAATGCATGTGTGTGTGTGTGTGTGTGTGTGTGTGTGTGTGTGTGTGTGTGTGTGCTTCACGCACGCGTTAGTGAGGTCGGTGCCCTCTTGAGCATGTTAAAGGACCCTTCTGCACAGAGCCCCTAGGAGTCAACAGGTGCCCTCTGACCCCCGTACTCAAGCCTCTTAGTATGGGGAGTGCGACTGACACGGGGCTGATGGGAAGATCTATGTGTGTGTGTGTGTGTGTGTGTGTGTGTGTGTGTGTGGTGGCTTGGTTGCAATCCATTTCACGCTACCAGACAATAAATCCAACCCAGACGCACACGCATCTGTCAATATGAAGTCTGAGCGAGAGTAAATCTGCTAAGTAGAGCTTGAAATACAACCACGTACGACCAGCGGCTGTCTATTGTCTACCTCTGAAATGGCAAAGAGACTCAACCCAATATTCAAGTTTCTGGATCAGACGGGAAGTCTACATGAGATGGCCAACTTTCTTAGGAGACGTGCTCACCTTATGTCGTGTGGGAGTCCCGACTGCTCCAGACGATACTGTATAACAGCTAGTTTGCATAAGGTCTTCAAATTAGGACCTGCAAGAGGGGGGAGCAAGAGGGATAAGAGGAGGCATAAATGCAAATCACAAAAACAAACAAACAAACAAACAAACAAACAAACAAACAAATATAGTCTGTTCAGGACTATACAAATTTAATTAATGTTTTTGTAGCATATAGATTTCAACACTTGTACTTGGTTGAAAGGGGATCTGGGGAGCTTCTAATGAGATTTAATGCATCTCTGCAGGATAAATCTACATAGGAACAGGACCAGTAATTATGTGTATCTCAGACAATTTAACATCTCAGTTCAGTTACAAACCCTATAGTGTTAAATTAATGAATGTTTGTTGTGAAAACATTCCTTCCCTAAAAGAGGCTATATTAAGACCGTATCTCCACATCAATAACGACGGCAATGAGCCCGAGGGCTGAAAATGGTTTGCTCCGACGCCACACGCTGACCCCATATGGTCCTTGCTGGCACCGGCCGAGGACAGGCCTGGCAAATCAGCCTCACGTGGGTCCTGGCGCCCACCCAGCGTTGGGTTCTGCCAGTCCTCGCGATTTCCCCCGGGTTTTATTTTCCACTCGCTTTCCCGCGGCGCGGAGCGGCGTGCCCGCGTGCGCAAAACAGGAAGTAGCTGGCTTTATTTGGTGCCCGCCGGCTCCAGCCGGATGTGCCTGCTGCGAGCCTGGGCCTGTTGCCGCCAAGTAAGAGACTGGGAAGAACGGGGCACCGCAAGGGCACCGCGCCCCGGTAGCTGGCACGTTGGCACACTGCCTCGCGGCTACCCAGCTGAGAGCTGGCGGTGATGTCATTAAACACAGAGGTACACAAAGAAACAAGCATTGGGGGTGGCAGACATTGGCTTCAAGGTTTGGAACCCGAAGTGGGCAGGGTTTGTTTTTAGTAATATCACTGATCCATTCATGAATGCATCCGCAACACTTTCTGCAGAGAGTCTAATTGCACCTTCCAGAACACATGTTGTTTTTTCCCCATCTGTTCCTGACAGTAGAGGTGTGCGCGTGTGTGTGTGTGTGTGTGCATGTGTGTGTGTGACGCGGATACTCACTGAAGTCTAAGATGTAAAGGTCTGAGTGATCCATGAGGTTGAATTCATCACCCATTCCCTGTTCTGGGCAGGGGCTAGAGATAGAGATAGCGAGAGAGGGAGAAAGGGAGAGAGGGAGGGAGGGAGAGAGAGAGAGAGAGAGAGTCAGAACACCAGCAGAAATAAACACAAAAAAGACAAACGCTTCACATGACTCCCAACTTTAGAGAAACAGTTTCCATGAGCTGGATGTTGATCTTGGTCTGTAACTGATGTGTTAAGACTGTGTGATCAACGAACCAGAGCCAAGAGATAGCGAGGAACAGTGGAAGCATTCTAACATGTGTGTGCGCTCAAGTGTTGGGTGCCGAGGCCCAGGATGTGGTCGAGGGCAGAGCGGGCAATACTGGCTTCATGATGGCCTCGGACACAGGATGTGAGCGCTCTTCACTCTTACTCCTCACTTCCTGCTTGTCCACCAATCCCAGCCATACAGGAAAACATAAAGCTGCAGGACTGACAGTAATTATTGGGTAACTTGCACAGATGAGCGTATATTTTGGTCAGATGCCAACCCAAGCTTTAAGAGCTTCATCACATTCAAACCAAGTGGCCCAAATAGATAGATAGATAGATAGATAGATAGATAGATAGATACTTTATTGATCCCCAAGGGGAAATTCAAGAAGAGTGACAAATGTGGGTGGTAACTGGTAACAAGTAAAGTAAATTTAATATTTGCAAGGTCATTATGATATGTTATCTACAAATCAAACCAACCACCCATTTCAGCTATTACTTCAGCACTTTCATTTCAAGGTCTTTCATCATCCCCCCCCCCCCCCCCCCCCCCCGTGTTTACCAATACCAAACTCTCTCTAGTATCCTGTAACAGAATCCTCTCTGATTCTGTCTCTTTCATCCTAAAACCTCAAGTATAGCTATTCATCACTTGAAAAACCCACACACACACATCCACACCCACCCACACACAAAAGCTGTTCAAATGAAGTCTCTATACTAAATCCTTATCAGGGCCAGGCACTTGTTAGCGGTACAGGAAATGAACGGGTCCGGTGTGGCAGCAGACTGGCTTGGCTGATAGAATCCCCCCCTCCTCTCCCCCCCCACCCCAGACCCTATCACCACACATCTGTTTCCTGTGCCCCTCAAACAGCCAGCCAGGCACCTGCGCTATGACCAGTGGAGGACAAGAGGCTACGCCGTCAGTCCAGCTTGCTTTTTCTTGGCTAAATCAAGCATGAACGTTCTCTTCTAATAAAGACTTCTAGCAAACCTGAAAGTCTCTTTGAGTGACTCGTCACTTCACTTGAGGAGGCAGGAGCCACCTGTGTGGTTTTGGGCTCGCCCTTTCATACGTCCATAAAACGCTAAAAGCTGAATCGCGGCAAAGTGCTTTTGCGCTCACAGTGGGAATTGCATCAACTTCCACATCACACAGCTTTGAACGGCTAGTCATTACTCAGCGGATGACGTGGAAAAAGATGCTTTTTCGAACAAATGAAATGGTCAGGATGACGAGCTTATTAAAGTGAGCCGCTTATGTAAGACCAAATTGGTATCCAGAAATATCCTCTGATGTCTCCGCATTATACATGTCTCCTCAGGTATATTATACATGCACTTTTGCTTAATTGGGGAAAAGCCAATCCAGTAACAAAGGCAATCAAACTGGCTGTTCAGACGGCTTAATAAGAATGCAGACTATTAAAGAGAAAAGGAGATGAGTCATTCATATTACATAGGGCAGTGGGTCAATGGACCAATCAGAAGTCATCAACATTTCAGTTCCATCTCAGTCAGCCTTACTAGTCCATTTTACAGACTACTTAACATACTCTGCATGCATGCACCTGTAAAGACAACAGTCTCTCAATAAAATTCCAGATAAAATTATAGGCCAATAAAATCTGTTAGAAAGTGCTAAGAAATAGCATTTAGTAGTTCTGTGGGAATATAGGTGTTTTTCCCCTCGTCGTTTTCTTTCACAGCGATATGAATGCATTTGGTGATGAACAGTCGTCCTAAGAGGTCATGCCCCTCTGAGGACATTTTGAAATGGGCTTGTTTTGGCAGCTTTTGGGCTAATATAGACAGGTAGTCTATGATTTTTGCCAGTTGTTCATTAAAATCTTTTTATTGGACTATAAAGCAATCTCATCAGAGATCTTTTATCCCTCCAATATTGATCACAAACATTTCAGAAAAACTGGAGATTCCACGTGATAATCTACCCCATCTAAACGTTGACCCTGACCTAATTACAGTAATTGCACGCTTTGTAGTAACCTCTAATAGGGATTAGTTCAATTAAATATATTTAAGCAAGGGACAGGCACAATTTACATTAAAGAAATTAGGAAATTCAAGTGTGACTTCCAAGAAATGTAATTTCCAGTAACCACATAATTGGAAATCTGGGGATACCCTTAATTGTGCTATTCCTTAAGTAAGTATCTTTCATCAAAAAGGGTGATCTCTACATAATATAATAAGAGTGCACAAATTTAGAGCATTTAGGAAAAAGGTTTTCTACTTGTACTTTCTCTCAGCCATAGAAAGTGGTCCTCGCCACCACGATTCTCTCCACATCTCTCTCACTCCCCGTCTCCCTCCAGGTTTGTGTTCAGGATGTTGTAAGGCTTTTACGTTCCTAATCTTGGCTAAACAAACAGGGTGGCAGTTTAAAGCGGGTGGGAGAGGCGCGGAGCACGAGCGCTGGGGTCCCAGGGGGGTCCCAGGAGGGGCCAGCTGGGGAACTCATTACACCCCAGTTCTGCCCCCCAGGGGGTCACCTACCCTGGATTACTGCAAGGGGAGGGTGGGCTTTATCACGCCGGCCGTTACATTAGTGCTCACTTGCTCCTATTTATTTACTTCCGCCTGGCGCAGTGTTAATAAAACGTGCCCTATGAACTTGCCTGATGCCCCCGAGAACGTGGCAGAATCCTCAAAACAACCTCTCCTTTATCCCCTCTTGAAAGAAAGAAAAAGAAATAAGGATGAGGTGGAGGAAGAGGAATTTGGTGGACGGAATTGCTCATGGCAGAAGAAGATGCAACTTGACTCACAGTGTTTGAGTTGACTCGATTCATTTGTAAGCTTGGGTGAGCCCAAGGACTTCGGGGAAGATAAGCCAGGGGGCTATAACTAAGAGAGTACACCGTGACAGATAAATAAAGAACATCCCTAATAAATAAATACATCAACAGTCTGAAAAGAAAATTTCCCTCTGCTCTTGCTACTTTTGATTTATTTTCTGATAAGTAGGATACTGACATCTCACAGAAAATAATTAAATTGGTCAACCTGTATTACCCAATGATTTAAGACGGGACAGCCAAGCAAGATCATTCGAATCCCGATACCTTATCTGTGTTCTAACCCTTATCAGAGAGTCCCTCATCCGTGATCAGCCCCTGAGCAGACAGTAGCCCAGGAGTGGAAGAGATGTTCATTCAGCCTCACTGGCTCCCAGTAGCTTCCCTATTACCAAGCGATCACAGGCAGAGATAGAGGAAGTGCATCCCTAATAAACAGATGCCCAACAGAAGCAAAGAGGAATAAGGGAGAGCTCGGTGGGTTTAGACTCTCCCGCACTCATAAAAGACACAGTTAGATGTGAAATTGAGCAGAACCTCTGCCAAACGTCACGGTAGAGTTCACTACCCAAGAGGGAAAAGAGAGGCAAATAAACAAAGAGACAAGGGGGGGAGGGGGGAAAAATAGGGAGGCTAAAGGAGAAGGTGTTGGGATTGGACCGACAATCCACTGCAACCCAGGGGCAAGAGTTTATGAGACTTCCTGGTGTTTGATGGGTTGTCTTCTTGTGTCACACGATCACCAAAGTATCTTTGAGGGGGAGAATTGTCTGCTCCCCCAACCCCGACTCTAAGGCACAACTCTCTGGCCAGAGACATGCTCTGGTTCCATCTCACAGCCCCCTGGCCCTTGTGAAAACACCACTTGCCGGGCTTGACACAACACTCTCCAAGAAATGCTCATAGGGTCTCACGTTGGTTTGAACCCCTGAGAGGGTGTCATCAAGAGGAGTAGATGTTGCAACTTAACGGCCTTTAAAACTGAGCAAGTAGTCTAAGTAACAGCCAGTAGACTACCAGTAAACATTTAACGTGCACCTTTTGGTGGCATGCGCTTTTAGACCAACTCCTTCGGTGCTCAAAAGAACCAAGAGAAGAGGATGAAAGAAAAACAAGGAACAACCTACAAAACACACCTTAAGAATCCCCCACCCCCCGCCCCACCCCCCATAGAACGATGCTTTAAATGATCATTAACAGCCCATTTGTCCTTGTCACATAACCACAGTTGACATTAGACTCCCTTAGACAAGAGGGCAATCTGTGTCCAAGGGCCACATCCTCATTCTTTGTGGGATTTGATCTGTGGTCCTCTTCCTTTCCTACATCCTCACGACCAAGAGCTCTGAGACAACTTCATCTCACAGGAAATAATCATACAACATGACTTCCTGTGTGCTGCCTTATCTGGATGACCAGACCAACAGCCACAGACATTCAGGGAAAAAACTTCAAATTAAAATACAGTTACCCAATAGGATACACAAACAGAAAAAGTGGCAACATATCTATAATTTCACCTTTAATTGGCATCAGTAAAAAACAAACAAGGAATATAGTGCTTTCCTCATAAAAAGTCTCATCACCTTTATTCTAGTGTTAGTGAATACAAGACCATACTAACTGTCAGTTAAAAATGGGGCAGAGATAATTAATCCAATTATGAGTGATAAGCCCCTAAAGATAATGATTAACAACACTTAGACATGGTGCCTATACCCAATTCACCAACGGGACAGAGCCTGAGTCCTGCCTCTTCGTCTCAGATTTTTAATACGCTTTATCTAATTCATGTCTCCATCTGATTGCCGACTTATCCTCACATTCCAGCAAAGGCCTGCTTCCCGCATGCTAATCTCAGTCAGGCTGGGCTAAAACCCTCCTGCTAGGCTATCGGGGCCTCCCGGGAGCTACAATGTGGATTAGGGTCCAGTTTAGATATAGAGCTGAAGCTCAGGTAGACGCTGCGATTTGCTACCAGACAGCTCCCTCCGGCAGGAGGCTGATGTTAGATGATCATTGCACACATTAAGGCCAAAAGGCAGCTAGGGGCGATGAGGCTATAATAATATCTACCCTACACTTCTAAAAGATGACGAAACAAAACAATTATAAGGGTTATGTTTTGGACTGCTAGCCTGCTTTAGAAAGAGGAAATGCTGTTTCTGATTAATCTGGGGGCCTTGAGAACAGGGGGAAGGGGGCTCTGGGGGAAGCTGAGAGAGTGGGTTTTAAATGGTCTCTGTAGACCCTGTCACCCAAATCTTCAGAAGGGAATTGCACTGATACAAATGTTTGGCTGTTACCATGGTCCGTCACTGCCCAACCCAAATAGCCACAGGAAAACAACAAACTGAACTACTTTTCACTGAGGCCAGTGTGCTAATGCATGGGGGGGAAAGATGGCCAAGATTTGATAACGTCAAGACTCCATCCTAAAACTTGTCCTAAAAGTGTGGGGCAGGCCCCTGGGACAAAGAGGGTCAAAGTTGGGTATAGCTTCAGTTTTAACATTTCAGATTCATATTCTGGCTATAAAATCTGTTCATCATCAAATCTTTGTTCTGATTTGAACAAATATGGGAGAACTGACTTTTTCCATCTAATTATTTGTAATGCTATAATAGACATATCAAGTGGCATACTATCATGTCGGAAGTGTTTAGACCCAGAAGAGACATTTTACATTACCATTGTTATGGAACATCTACAGTACCAAAGGATATCATCTAATCACAGTCTGCTGAAGGCTGTACTGTACTGATTTTCTATCAGATGATTCAGATGTGATATGGCACAGGGGAAATTACTAAAAGAATCTTTTTTCATTGTCAACCCTCACTGTCAACTGTGGACCTGCCGTTAAAGACATTTGGGAACCTCTGTCCTATGCTGCTGTTAAAGTGTGGTGCATCCAAGTTAGGTAGGACACATAAATAAACTGTGCATGTCAGGCTGAACCTTGAGATATAAAATCGATCCAATATACTGGAAGTTGAAAAGACAACTACATTCACGGAATGAGGAGCGTCTCTGATAAGGATCATCTGAACAGGAAAGAGAGGAAAAGTGCTTCTTACTAGGAGAGGAAAAATAATGCTCCTAGTTTGTTCTTTCCACCTTGGCCACGTGCCGTATGGTCGCATCCGGTTTGAGGTCGGTTACTCCTTGACTGTGTAGGGGTGTGTGTGGCTGTGTGTGTGTGTGTGTGTGTGTGTGTGTGTGTGTGTGTGTGTGTGTGTGTGTGTGTGTGTGTGTGTGTGTGTGTGTGTGTGTGTGTGTGTGTGTGTGTGGGTACTTTAACAGAGATTATTTAACATAAAAATATGGTCATGTCTAATGTCTATGTGAATTGATAATAGGATTTACTTTACAGCAATACTACTGTATGCCAGAAGACGCCAGGTGCAATATTACGATTGTTCTGTTTGGGAAATATGGCCACAAATCCGTGTTACTATCTAAATGAATGTATGGTCACACTGCAAATGAACTGGAGTTGAATGTCTGGGCACCAGATGTACTGTAGATCTACTTACAGATCCTGTTCTTTGATCATTTTGATATCGCTGTAAGACCCTTTCAAATGCCTTACTTTTGATTAGACCAATTACAATAGCTAACCAAAATAGAACACAATAACACAGAATGCCATGTAACATGAGATAGATATTAGAACAACTAAAATCCCTTGCTCCAACACTAAAAGGACAGCTCAGATAAAAATACATGTTTGTCTCCAGGAATAGTCTACTATGACATCATCACCGAAAGTGTCCGCTCTAAAGACACAAATCAGTTAGTCTGTGCCAAACGACACTGTGGTACACCGACAGGTGTGAGTGTGTGTGTGTGTGTGTAGTCTGTGTGAGTTGCAGTTGTACTCTCAATGGACCTCCATCTCATGGGACAAAGTTCTAACTCACTTGTCAGACACACACACACACACACACACACACACACACACACACACACACACACACACACACACACACACACAGGTGGAAGTCAGATGCCCCCAACAGCACTGGACCATTCTCACTATTGCGTCAAGTGTGTGTGTGCACAAGTGTGTATGGATGAATGTGTGTTCTATGTGTGTTCGGGAGTAGGGGAAATCTACTTTGTGAATGGTTGAGGGAAAGAGAAAGCTCGGCTCAAACAGCGTCAGGGCAGAAATGAAATTACCTCTGCAATTTCCGAAAGCTGAATGGAGTGCAGGAAATGATTCATGACCAATTCATTTTTGAAGCGTGGTTTTATTCTACCCTCAGGATCTTACACTGTGAATGGAGACATGACTGGAGAAAAAAAAAAGGAGTGTCTGAACAGGAGCCTAACCTCATAGAGAAGGAGAAAGAACCTGGCTTACAGGCGGGCCACACTAAAGCGCCCCCTTCAAAGTGTCATTTATTTTGTAAAAAACGGATTTAAAAATGTGTTCAAATGTGCACTGCGCTCTCACAACGGTTGCGGTCAGTTCCACTGCTTATAGTTGAAGCTATAACGATGAACACTGCCTCCCATCCACACAAATACAAAACACGCATACTCGAGAGCAGATGTTGGCTAGATTCAGCTCATTGTCTGTCTGCGCTCCACTCGATGAGGTATGCACCATTCATTGCTAATGGTAATACGGGCCCTCCATTCCTCTTGTGGAGCCCTGTCCATTATCCTCCTGCCCCTACACTGCCATCAAAGGCCTATCGCTTTCATTCATTCAGAAAGGTCATCTTAGCATGGAGAAGCACAGGCAGGGCATTCTGCAATCTCCCAACCACCTCCTCAAAAAAAATAATAAAAAAAAAAGACCTAACCCACCCACTGAACGGCTGCCATCCCAGAGGCATTCAGAAGTATAAGCCTGCTGAAGTGAGAGGGAACGGCCATGCCACACCTGCGGAGCGCCCCCTAGAGGACAATACCCACTCCAGATCATACCTTAGATGGGCAGCCAGCCTATCACCTGTGCGTGGCTAGCTGGATACTGGCATTAATAAGTCAGCGAGTAAATAAATAAATAGATAAATAAATAAATGAGGAGGAGAACCACACAACAAAAGGCACCAAGAAAATGGTGGGTGGCCAGTCGCCCAGACTCTTAATCCCTGTCCCAGCATGCCAATCTGTCAGGCACATGATTACATCCTGTCCCCGTCCCCGACCTCCCTGACGCCGCGCCCAACGCGCGAGAGAGACACCTTCCTGGCTCCGAACCACATGTGTGCGCACGTGCACGTGCTTGTCACCTCACTGGTGACATCACTACCACGGCGTGTGCGTACACATGAACACACACACACACACACACACACACACACACACAACCCCAGGAACAAACGTAAACACACAGCAAGGCTTTTGCGTCACCGCTCAGGGTACATTCTCTTCCCGAGGTTTATTTTCAGCCAGTTGACCGGACGGATACTGGACAGGCCCCCACTAGCCAGCATTTATCCAAATTGATCCCCCCCACCCACCCTCTCATTCACATTGCCAAGGCATGTGATGCAGCTCTGTCCAATACTGTTGCAGACTTTGGTGGTTTAGAAAAGACGGCACTTACAGTAGGCACTGAAGCAGGTCTAACACTATAACTCTGTGCGAGGATGAAAGAATGCAAAAGAACAAATACTGTGCAAAATTAATCTGTGCCTTCTTCACCGTTGGGTCTATGAAGGGAATACACCAGTATCCTCTCTTCAATGCCCCTTTTAATAAGCATATCATCAAGCAATTCCTTGGACAACACAGAGTTGCAGAGGCTACAAAACCTTGGTGTGCTTAATAATTGCAGAATCTGTTCAAGTCCACACACTCTCACAAGTCTTTCCACTGACGTGCAAATTGGAAGCCATGGCTATTGTTCTGTTCTGTTCTGTTTTGGAGGGGCCATGCTACATGTCTGCTGCAGAAGTCCTGATGCTTACATCGAGATGGGCTTTCACTGGCCAGTAATCTCATCTCTGATGCTGTGGCTGGCCATCTCTCGTGGCGGTGTGGGCTAGACCGCAGTAGGTGAGTGGGGGGGTGGGGGTCTGGGTGGGGGGGTCTGGGTGCTGTGCTGCTGGCTGGGAGGCAGGATCATGTTTCCGTAGGTGAGAGAGGAGGCTCCCAGCGCTCATAAATCAGACGAGGGGCAGAATTTCACGCCTCTCCGCAGCTCAGCAGGCCTGTTTACACTGCTGTAAGTGGCGTTGAATGGTCCGCCACTAACACCAGGCCTGTCAGCTCCCACACCACAACACACAGAGACCTTTACCAACCCCCGGCCATAGAGCCCAGGAATGTGGACATCTACACACACATACGAACACGCACACAACCTAATTTCAGTAATGACTGAATATTACATAGTTCCACATGAAAGCAAATGATCAAAGCTATATAATTGTGCTAAAGTGTAAAAAAAGGAATATAATTATAGCAAAGACAAATAAACTTGAAATCCAAGCGTAAAGGAAATGCTGAAGCTCCATCACACTGCTGGTTTACAACTAGGCCCAACTATCATTACACCATCCCAAACAAACACCCAATAGCCAGCTCCTGAAAGTGCCCAGTTTCACACTTAAGACTCTGTCTCTCACTTGCCCCGTCTCTCTATCTCTCATTCTCTACCTCTCTCTCACACACACACACACACACACACACACACACACACACACACACACACACACACGCACAGAGACAGAGACTCGCGCACACACACACACACTCTGTGGGAATATTCTAACTTTACAATCTGACCTAATGGGGACACATAGCACTTCAGTAATGATGATGCTGCTGAAATCAGCACTTTCCCACACACCTTGTGCCCGACGCCTTGTCCAGTCCTGAATATGACCCCTTTGAACACAGTGGGCCTGGGAACTTTTAATAGTTTTATTGTGCTTCACTAAACCACTAAATTATCAGCCTGCAAATTCTTTCACTTTAAATAAATACCGAAGTGGGCAGAAATATCATGGGCCGGGGGGTCTGCTTTGCCTCACCCTGAAAGGTAGGTTTTCTCAGGAAACAAGATGGAGGCCGTAAATCTGCAGGTCCCATTTCCTCACTGCGTCTGACGCAGCAATTACACCGGGCAGAAAACACAAGCGAGGTGTCCAGCCCCTGATTCATAGTGGCTAAATGCTGATGTTGGTCACCGTCACTCAGACAAACACAAATAAGCCTTGCGGTGTGAAGGCTGTGCTGGCGGTGATTAAACAAATTTAAAACAAACAACCTGTGCCGAGTCACCATTAGCATTGCCAAGAGAATTCTCAAGCTGAGCGATGATGTTAACATTCATGCTCACACTTAATAACAAGCCACCCAGGCATTTCATTCTGACACTTCCTATTGTTTATCCAATCGAGTGACATGGTAAGCTTGTGGCGTTTTTTTTTTTTTTCTCCTTTTTTTTTTACAACATTCTGCTAATTACAGAGTCATAGTACTTCCAAAAATGGCCACAGCAGTGTGTGTGAAATTTTGCACACATTCTGAGGGAAGTGTGAAGTGTGTCTGTGATGGTGGAGCTAGTGTGAGTGTGATTGTGTGTGTGTGTGTGAGAGAGAGAGAGAGAGAGAGAGAGCGCAAAAGAGAGAGAGAGGAGAGAGAGAGTGAGAGAGAGAGAGAGAGAGAGAGAGAGAGAGAGAGAGAGCAAGGAAGACAGGAGCAGCTGGTGGTCTCTGATCTAGGAGGCTGAGGACGCCCACTGCCGGGTCACTAGTAACGACAGCAGTGCCGTCACAGGCTGTGAGATGCAACAGGAAGGTGAATAAAACAAATCTGAACCTTAAATGGAATAGATTATTTATAAACCTTAACACGCTTTATATTCTTTGTTCCACAGCCATTCTTTGTGCATGTGAATGGTTATTTGTGGCATGTGTATTCCATATGACCACACACACACACACACACACACACACACACACACACACACATACACATACACATACACATACACATACACATACACATACACATACACACACACACACACACACACAGAGATATAGATATAGATAGATATATAGATTGAATGAGAATGAGAGTGAGAGAGACCGTGAGAGAGGAGAGAGAGACAGACATACAGACAGACAGACAGACAGAGATAATTCAGCAGATGCTGAATCAAGGCCTGTACGGCTTCCATGTCCCAAGGAAAGCACTGAGCTGGCGGCACCGACCTCGGCCAGAAAGAAGGACCCCCCTCCCTGGCTTCCTTGCCTCTGTGTGGTCCGCTGCTCCCCATGCGCTTGTAGGGAATCATGTTCCAATTTGTACAGTACCGAGAAACAACAGGCAGGAAGAGCAGCCTGCAGGGCCGCAGGGCGACAGACGCACCCCTGGCCACCTCTCGCCCCACACATCCACCGCCACACTTCCCCCTACACCTGTACACGTCACAGGAGAAACACCAGCACACACGTCTGTCTGCAAGGGGTGGAGAGGGGTGTGTGCGTGTATGTTTGTGTGTGTGTGTGTGTGTGTGTGTGTGTGTGTGTAGTATATTTCTTCAGTGGAGACAAAAAGTATAGTGATGGCGTTCCTTACCTACATCTAATGAATTACACTAAACAAACTCACAAACCTTTCAACCTCCCCACCCCATGTGCTGATAACCGTGATGCAGGATCAATGTTAACTGTTTCACAGTATATTTTACACACGGGGTGGCACTAAATCCATTCACGGAAGATGAGTGTGTAACATTAGACTCATATATCTGTGATTTCATGGACTGTCGCGTGTTACTCGCATCTGTGTGAACAAACGGCACCCAGGAGTCACAGCTCCTGAGGGATGAGTGGGGGTCAGACAGACTTAGGCTCTCCACAGCAAATCATTCATCATTATCATCATTTATCTTGAAGGCTCTGAGCAGTTGGTTCATTAACGGCACCAACAATCATCAATAAACAGAGTACAAAGGAAGCAGCATAGAACACATACACACAGATACAAGCAACCATCCTCTCTTCTTCAACCACACATAAATCTCACCGCTGGGTTAAGGGCAGGCAGGGGACTCATTACAACTCATTAGATAAACATCTCCAACGAGCCTCTTAATTAGATTTAATCAAATTTGTTTTGTATCTGTTTTAATGAGCTATTCTAGCCATTAACAAGTTAACAATTTGGTCCTCAGAGTCCGTTGGGAAGCACTGCTCTTTCCCCCTCGCATTTACATATCATTTCTGCGTTTATGTCCTTCACTCTTCGCTTCTTAGTTTGCTTTCTGTTTTTCCCCCTCTCACCCAAGTCCCTACACACAAACACACACACACACACACACACACAAACAAACACACACACTCACACACATCCTCACTCCCTCCCTTCGTTTCATGCTCGTTTATAGAAGTCTGTGCGGCCCAGAGAGGAAATCATGACTCCGGAGAGGAAATCCCGCCCCTAATCCCAGGCAGAGGCAAAATCCCGCGGAGTGCGTCCACTCTAATTAATAACAACAGTGTCCGTCCCCCCCTCTGGTCCTCAGCAAACAGACTCCTCACTCCCAGCCTTAATCCTGTTTGCACAACGCTCCCCTCTGCCCAGGGTGAGTGACAGTGCCGAGACGCCGCCACCACCACCGCCGCCGCATTTCCCTGCTCATCATCCCCAAACACAAGCGCGAGTAGGAGCTCCTCATCCCCAAACAGCTTCAAGGTAGCAAGGTGACCAGCTACTACTGCAGTGTTTAGAAGAATGTGTACCTTGCACTTCTCTGTCATAATGCTTAGAATGCGTTAGACACTACGCATATCCACTGATTTGCACAAAAATGTCAAAAAGAGATGACAATTGAGGCTGTTCACAAAAAAGAACGAAAACTATAAAGATATCAAGAGAACTATAAATGATTTGATCTCATGATCATTACCGCAATAGTTTATGTGTGGATGTCGTCATTCACAATTGCTGGAATGAGACTTTTTTTGCTGTTGTCACAGTTATCGTAAGATATTCACTATCGCAAAAGGGCTAAGATGCCCTAGATATTACGCATCATGAACATGGCCAAGACCGACAGACGGGTTGGCCATGCTCATGATGATGCATTTGCTTGCAATGGCGCTCTTGTAAATATGGGCATCTGTCAATTGCAAGATGTTTAATGAAGCTCTTTGCTGGTTCATTATGACAGCATGAGCATGAGGAAATCTTGTACATAGAGCATTTAGCATGGATAGGATAGTAATGTTCAAATATATATACTGAATATACAGTATATATGAAAAATCATAATGAAGTAAATGCAATCAAAATAAACTAATGTTATGTATACAACACAGTTTGTAAAACTCTCAGTTTTAACCTGTTGAGGGGTACGGTCACAAATATGTGATTAGAATGTTCGGTGAACTGAGAGTTCCGCATTATCATGAGACAATTACCCTCCGAGATTTTCCCCACAGACTGTATACAGAACACTGAAACTATGGATCGTTTGCATTGAATTCTAGAAGGAACTTGGAAAATAATTCACTCCTCAACAGGTTGAAATAATCAACACATGCTATAAAACTACAAAGGTGTAGGGCCGTAGATCAGCTCTATTATTAAGAGTAATTTCGGCTGCTGTAAATACTCTCCACATATATTCTCTTCTACTTTCTCTTAACCTCAGTCTGCTGACTGAAACAAAACCATAATCACTCCGAACAAGATGGAGATTAGGCCTACGTCAGGCAGGAGCTCGGGGGGCCCTTGGAGACTGATTGCTGTGGAGCCCTTGTAAACTGATTGCTGTGGTGACATTGGAGGGAGAGCCTGCCAGCGATCATCAAAGCTGCTCAGCCTGGCTCGGCTCTCTCTCCCTCTCTCTCTCCGGGGCCCTCTCGGCCTCAGACGGCTGAGCCAGCCCTGGCCACCTCTTCCTGCAGAGGGCAGACAGCACTGGACGGGTGGGGGTGGGGGGGGTTGTGGCCCTTGGTGCTCTTCTATTGCCCCCCCCCCCCCCCCCCCCACCACCACCCCAAACCTGGGCTTTCCCTCTCATACAATCAGACTGGCACAGCATGGGTTCGGCTGATAACGGCGTGCCGAGGCTGATAAAGCTGGCTGTCCAGCCCCATTGCAGCCAGCCACCCCAAAAACCCCACGGCCGCCGTCAGCCACTTCGCTACGCCGGCTACTGGGCCATCGGAGCCTATCAGCCTGCCCCATCTCCAACAAGCTACTGGGCTATCGGAGCCAATCAGCAATCTGTATTTACACAGCTACTGGGACAGACGAGCCACAAGACATATATCTCTCCCTACGAAGCCCCAGGACCTATCTGTACTCACCAACCCATCCACTATCTCTCTCTAGGTAGCGAAATATCATAGCTTGTAAGAGGACTCCTTCTCAGCAGCCTCTGTTGATTTGAGCTACTGAGCTGTTGGGACAGACAGAGACAGGATAGGACACAACTGGGAAGAAGAACCTTGATTCTCCCATCGCTGACACTCAGATGAACGCTACCTCAATGCAAGTGCCAACGACGGCTTCACCATTGAAACACGGGGGTAAATGTGTGCTTAAATATGGCTATAGCCTAGGTGCACAAAAGGCTCTTCCTGTACACTCATTTATTTCCGGTAGAAATTAAACTGTTGTAACGGCATCTTCTGTTATATTATGCTTGTTAAATCTTCCACTCTGACACGGAATATCTTGTTCAACTAATAATAATAATTTCAACACGTATAAATCTTTCTTAGTCGTAACATGCTGATTCCCAGGTGCAGCATCCAACCGGGTCCGTGTAGACACTAATTGCATTACCAATAGCGGCAGGCTCAAACACACCTGGCTCCACCGGAAACAAACGAGCGTACAGAGAGCCTTTCCTGCATGTAGCATATTGTATGTGTCTGTGACAGCATGACCGAGTCCTCCGAGTGTATGTTGGACTGTAGTGTAAGAAATTACCTGGTTCCCCCAAACAGGATGATGCGATCTCCCACCATGCAACAGCACTGCCTCCGCCGAGGGCAAGGCCCCTTACCCTTGGGCTCTACTTTCTTCCACGAGAAAGCCTCTGTTACAATTGTAAGATACAGATAAAGAACAGTCACACAACTGTACAGGTCAAGCCCTTCTCCATAGCCAGGTTAAATGCTTCTGACAATAGTGTGTAGGCCTACCTACAATTGGCATGACTGTCTTGTTTGATTGATGACATGTTTATTAGATGACAGTTTAATATGATTAATTAACAAAGCACATCCTTATTTCCTGAAGAGTGTAGATTTAAGTTACAGATAAGTGTATTAATGATTAAAAAATACATCAACCTGAATCTTGAAGTACAGACTGCAATTTCCTCAAGCTACTTTCAATGTCTGGTCGGCACAGATACAAAAGCACTCTTTCTTACAGCCTTTAAAAGGCTGTGGTCTATTCACTGTTCTCCTCCTTGGCGTTTAGGAAAGAGACAAAGAAAGAGGACAGACAGCGAGCTTTTTGCCCTTGAAGTCAAAACGGAGCGATTCAGAAATAGCTGGGCCCTTGTTCTCCCCCCCCCCCATCTCTCTCTCCCTCCATCTCTCGCTCTCTCTCTGATGCAGACTTGTAGTGTGCCTCAGAGGACTCCATATAAGGCAGGCCCTCTTTGCCGCGCATGGTTACACCGGCCCATTCATGAGGACAACAGCATCACCACGTTGCTACAGCAACAAGCTACTCAGCACCCAAGTGGTGAAGCAACGGGGTGAACCTGAAAACAAAGCGTTCAGGTGGCCATCTACTGGCCTATGGGATGTACTGCATGTAACATTAACTTTACCACGATCAGATCTGAAAACACTGCATCGCTTTTTGAGGAAGAATGACAAAAATAAAAATGCTTCATTTTTTTTTTTGCCCAAGCTATCATATCAGAAACACAGCAAAATGCTACGACAGAGGGAGGCCATCTGTGTTTGTGTTCCTGCCACAATTGTCATGGAAACCTAGTGGCTCGCTGGCTCAAGTGCTGGAGGGAGAGAGGAAAGTACGCCAGACTAGGGAGGATGCTGGAGAAGTGACCGTGTGACCACGCTTCTCCGGATGGCTCACTCACCTGGGTTAAACTTCCACAGGTCGTTGAAGTGACGGTCCAGCCGAGCATTGTAGCCTCCAAAAATGTACAACTCTCCATTGTAGGCAACTATGTGGGAGGGGCATAGAAAGAGAGCAAACTAGTGAGGTGAATCACTACTAGAGGTGATCTAATATGAAACTGGTTATCTCAAATTCAATTTTCTCTGTGACTGAGTGTGTGAGTGTGTGAGTGTGTGTGTGTATGTGTGTTGCGACGGCCTGTTAGGCACGTGTGTGTGTCTGTGTGTGCATGACAGAGTGGGAGTGTATGTGTGAGACAACGAGTATGATAGTGTGTACTGTATGTGTGTTTTTTGTGTGATATGATGAAATGAACTGTTCTCCTCTCGGGTCAATTCTCTGGTGCTTAATAGAGTGCCTGAAGTCATTAGAGGAGCAGAGCACTTGAGCTGGGCAGTTCATTATCCCATTCTCTGCCCTCTTCATCTCAGCTTCAGGGGACAAGGGGCAGTGTCAATACTTTTACAATCAGCGCTTCATATTAGATGCTATGACCAGACGAGGACAAACTGGCTACCACCATGACACATAAAAAGTTTCAAGAGCACACGGTGACGGTGCTGTGAAAATTCTACCACATTTAGCTCACTCTGGGGCTTACAGGAGAGTGTGGATGTTGGACATCTGGTGCAGAAAGAATTGACGTAATCCACTGAGGTACTTGGGAAACATAAATATGCTAACATAAAAATCTTAAAAGCTGACTCTACAGTCCAGTGAGACAAGCCTATATGTTACGACTGTATGCGTTTCTTGTGTCGTGTGTTCCTAGGTTGTAACACTATATCATTAGCCTTCTGCCATTATAAAGTAAAAGTATAAAGATTTTAGGCTGATGGAAAAATGCAAATTTACTTCACAAATTAAAATTAAATATGGGCAATGTAAGCACAGTATTACGTTTTGAACTCTGTTGAATATGTTCGTATGTGTATGTGTGTGTGTGTGTGTGTGTGTGTGTGTGTGTGTGTGTGTGTGTGTGTCTATGTGTGTAGGTGTGTTTGTGTGTGTGTGTGTATTCCTCACAGGCGGAGTGGCTCCTGCGTCCCTCTGGCAGCAACTGTGTGTTGGGCGTGCTGAGCCAACAGTTTGTCTCGGTGTCAAACACTTTGATCTTGTTGCAGTAGATCTCATTGTTGGAGTGGAACGGCCCGAAGCGGTCAGCCCGGCCGCCAAACACAAACATCTTCGTCCCGATGATAGTGGCCGAGTGGAAGTCCCTCCAGCGCGCTGGCGTCCCCTGAAAGTTACATCAAACAAACCAGGTCAGGCATTTACCAGGCGGCCACAACACACTACACTTCAATTACAGTCAGTAACCAAAAACATTTTTATATGTTTTTGAGCCAAGTCATTTCTGTGTGAATCATTGATCACAATGTCTATAACTGCTGTTCACATGGTTGTGTTGTTGGCCGAAGTAAACCGAAAAAGAAGCACTTTTCCAGTAGAGCACAGCCAGGCTGCCTAACTCAAACCAAGAAAACAGGAGTCTGTGGACAACACAGACCTTTCAGATTTGAACAAACAATGAAGCGACAGTGCCATCTAGTGGACTCCAATACTGAAAACACAGGCATGTGTGTGGGCACACACACACACACACACACACACAGAACAAGTTTATTCAGGGCACTCTTGTGATGTTTCATGACTGATGACTGAGGGATTCATGTCCAGAGGAACAAAGAGGCAGCATGGGGCACTTTCTTCTCCACATGTGAGTGTTGGCCATAACTGAGCAGCTCCCCTCGCATGCCTCAGATGTCTCTGGCCTGAGAGCATGGTCACACACACACACACACACACACACACACACACACACACACACACACACACACACACACACACACACACACAGCAACTCTGTGAACTCTCCACACACGTGAATAATGCATGACACTCTCTCATGGTGGATTCTTTAAGGACAACACAGACAGTATAGAAGTAGGTAGAGTGGGCAGGAGAGGAAGAGAAAGAGAAAGAGAGAGAGAGAGAGAGAGAGAGAGTGTTCAAAAACAAGAAGACCTCTGAAGAGTTTGATTTAGGTTTGGTAAGAACGAGAGAGAAAAAAGAAAGAAAGAAAGAAAGAAAGATATGTAAACAAAAACTACTACAAAACATCAAGTTTTGAAAAAGTTCGAGACGGTCGCGGTTTAACGTTTAGGTTCGAACACCTGCCTTCAAAATGAGGCCAGTTCAGTTCCCCATCATAAAGTCATGCCACTCCACTAAATCAGCGAGCAAAGTGTAACACTGTGTGCCTTACAACACAAAGCAGATAACCGTGCACGTGTGGAGACTCACGGCCCGCGTGTACAACCAAACATAAGCACAAAGGGCCAACAGTAGAGGGAGTCCAAATCTATACACAGCCATAATCCCGTGCACAGGGCTCTCCTAGGCTCTTAATGCTTGGCACGCATCCAGCGTGCTGTATTAGCCAGTTGGGAGGGGGGGGCAGAGGTTTGGAGGGGGTACCACATTGTGCCAGCACTGAGCATTGTCAGATCATGTTTTCTTTCATGTGCAACCATGTCCGCTCTAAACACACACACTCTCATGCTCCCACAAACATAGACAGGGGCAAACGTCATTGCCAAAACATGAATATGTACAGCAGATTTTTGAAATACAAATGTGTTCCTTGAGGTGCTCCTTACCCTTGCATTGACTAGGGACCAGACCATATTGGTGGTGTCCAGCTTGTGGATGTCGTTGGAGAAACAGTCGGCCTGAAAGAGGTAGTAAGACAAGTAGTGCTTAGCTTTGGGAAATATGACAAAGCTACAGGAAATTACTTTACGCTCCTCAATAAACAGTTATTAAGAAGAGAGCAGACTATCTACAGCAGTATCTAATAATAGTTTCTTGTCAAACAGTGACTCAAGAGTACAGTAAGTGACATTTACTGGACATTTTTTTCCATGTCCCTCTTCATAAGATCAAGACGCAAGGTTGTAATCAAAGGGAATAATACATAAATCTACACACTCTGTTATGGAATTGAAATCTATCCACACAGAGTGCTTTAAGACATTAACTGAACCTGAAAGCTAAAAATTAAATTCCCTGTGTGCACTGTTGTGTAAAAGTCAAAAGCAGCCAAGAATGAACACTGTCCAAACACCTGCAGTGTTGCAGCACACACACTGACAGAGTAGCAACCAAACACCCCATTTGTTCCTCCACAGAATCTCCTGATTAATCTGGTCTTTTCTGGACGATTATCACCTTCCCCACAATAACACAGACTTAACTAAGGGGTATCTGGTGTCTGCCACTGACAACAGGCCGATTAGTCACAGACAATAGGGGCCGAATTAGTGAAGGGCTTTCCATTTATTAGCAAGTGTGGAGATGAGAAAGGCCGAGTGCTAAAAGCACTGGCTGCGACACCCACCAGTTGTTCGTAGCCTCCAAAGATGTACATGGCTTTGCCCAGGACGCAGGCGGAGTGGCCATCCCGTGCGCCTGGGACCGTCCCCGAGATCTTAGGGGTGAACCAGCGGTGATGGTCTGGAGCAAGAGGGGGAAAAGAGAGGGGGGGGAACGTGTGCTTTTACCCTGTAGTGTTTGAAGGTCAACGTTATGAAGAGTGACTGCATAATCTAGATATGCTAATAATAGATGGGCTAATGCTGTTAGAGGTGTAAGGCTTTAATAAGACTCTCGGGGGGGGAACCTCTGACAGTTCATCAGTTTATGAGAGAGAGACAGAAAGAGAGAAAGAAACAGAGATGGAGAGAGAGAGAGAGGGAAAGAAAGAGTAGCATGTGACAATTACAAAGAGAACACAACAAACATAGCGTGTCCCGAAACACTTCCACGATAAAAGCTGGGGCGGGGACAAGTGGGCATGTTAGGGATCCACTTACTGACGTCGAAGGCGTAGAGGACATTGCAGGCCCCCTCCGTGTCGTTGCGGCCGCCCCAGATGTAGATGGTGTCCTCCACCAACACAGCCGTGTGGCCGTAGCGCATGTAGGGCACCTCTCGGGCACGCTCCCTGCCTCCGGTACGCACTGGGGGCAGCTTCGTCCAGCGCAGAGACACTACCAGAGGGACAGACATGAAACAAAGGACTTAGGGCCTTAGAACTTGGGACATTTGAATTATACGGACATTGCCGTATCTCCCATAGCTTGTGTACAGATGGAATCAAGCTCACCACCACCATCATCATCATTCAAAGTGGCTTGTGGGTGTGTGGGAAATGGAAAATAAGACTTGACTGTGTGTGACATTGCTGTTGCAACTAGGGGTGATATCACTGGAGCCCTGGCTTTCCGAATTAAAACCACATATTTACAAGTACAAAGCGCACCAAAAGAAAGCATGATTCAACCTCTTTTAAAATAAACACATAGCAATAAACCCGAGTGTGAGGTGAGGTTGAAGTAAAGAACTCACAAATAAAATAAAAAAACCATGAGAATTACATCACCGAGCCAACACGTTTTAAAACCCACCACAAGCACATGTGCACTGGCCCACCAGCATATGTGTTGCGAGTTAATTAATTTCTCTTGCTCAAATCACCATGACCGATTCAAATGAGTCATCGGCCTAGCATCAAGACCGTGAGATTCCGAGATCGGCACATCTTATGAGCCAGCCTTGCAGGCCTGACATGACCCCAGTTCGGTCCGGCCCGTCTTCCTATTAAGGTGAGGTAGCACGGCATAAATCCTCCCTTCACTCTCACACACTTAGCGGGTCTGCCGTCTCAGGGGTCATGCCACTTTAAAACATTAGACTGCCATGCTTTCAGAATGTGGGCCCTGGTCTCCTAGCAGCCACGTCTGTAGTCTTCAGCATGCAGGCATAACTCACTACTCTGCAATGGCCCCGTCCACCCTAGCGCCATGTGCGGACTAGTCACATGCCATGCCCCTCAGCAGGAAGGGATAAATACAACGCCTAGATTACTCATATGCCTGGCGCATATGATGCAACAAGCATGTGCAACATAAACTGTAAATTACCCAGAGACATTAGGCGCAAACAAGGTCACAACCGCTTCAGGCAGCCTGTAGACACCTGGAGTGTCAAAACGGTTTTGACAGAGTGACAGGTGAGGAGACCTCAATCGGGGTCAGCAGAGGGGTGCTTTATCAAGGTGTCAGGAAGGCTCGTAAGGAACTTCCCCCACACATCCAACATGCAACACACAAGTGCACACACAGACAGAGAGATGCACAAAGGATATCACCAGCCCATAGTCTAAACTTGGGCCATGGAAAAAAAGATCAAATTAGTACTGCATTTAAATATACTGTGCTTTCAAAAGTACAGTATGTGTTGGCAAATGTAAGAGCAACAAGGGGTTGTGACAACCCTCACTACCAATACCACCTGCTTCAGCTCACTGCTTTCATACTCAATAAAACTGTGTTGTATGTCTGCCTCCTTGTCAACCCTACAACAGTACTCCGTGTTCCTCTAGCGAACACAGGATTTCTGACTTTTTACCCGTGAGGCTATTATGTCTACAGCACGGGGGGTTGTAAGCTAGCAGATAAATGAAAACCCCATAGAATCTTTGGGTCACATTGGAATCTTGCACAGATTCTAAGTTACCAAACACTGGGCAAGCACTTTCGAGCCCTCAGTTATTCGCTGAAGAGCTTAGGCCATCATTAAACCATCAGGGCACAGTTTCATGTGGTTATCAAACACACATTACCACATACTGTAGTGCGCACCTGATCTGTGCTAAAGGCACATAGATAAGCGATGGCATACATATTGCCTAACTATATAAAAAAAAAAAAACTCAGTATTGACACATACTTGAAAGCTTAATGAACCCAGAGGCCACATACAAACACAAATACACTATCATGAAAACAGCAGTGCAAAAACAATACAGCGGTCAACATTTATATATCTTCTTTACTCCTAACTCCAAATAAAACAGACTTGTGGGTGTAACTCATGTCAAAGTCATATTTATACACTAATGGTAAGGATGGCACCATACCACACATCCAGGCGCCACTCACCTGTGTTGAAGACGTGCACGTCGATCTGCCGCAGCGTCTCGTAGTCCTCGCCGGAGCAGTACCCGCCAAACGAGTACACCTTATGACCCACGGCCACGGCGGCATGGTTGACCCTCCGCGGCCCTCCTTCCAGGTGCACCGACCAGCGCAACATCCCACGCGCGGGCACCTCCCTCCCTGCCGGCCACTCCTTAGACCATTGCCCCCTGGCCTGGAATGAGCCCCATCAAGCTGTGCCTGCTGCCAGACCCTGTATGGTGGGGAGAGTGGGGTTGGGTTGGGTGAGACCGGGGGGAGGGACCGTGAGACAGAAAGAAACACACACAGGAGACCTGAACAGAGGAGGGGCGGAGTCGCCTTCCCTTGTTGTTGGTGCCGGGTGACGCTGATGACAACACCACTAAAGCCCTGGGCTAACGGTCCAGGGTGGGATATTTTAAGAATTAGAGGCCAGTCAGTCACACCTCGAGTCACTGTGACACCCTCTCAACACAACATGCCCAGCCCGACGTGCTGTCATATGCTGTCAAAGATTTGCTCAATGTAGTGGAAGAAACTATGTCCCAGGAGAAGAAACAGGCCTCTGCAGACATTCCAACGGCAGAACCTGTTTTCACGGATACTTCAAAAAGCAGTAACCACAACACAAAAACACAGCTCAGTTGCAAAGCCACGGCATTAAAGCATTGGTTTCATCCAACCTCACAGAGAACTCTTTGTCCTGTGCAACATCAACCAAGAATAGCTTTTTTTTTTTTTTTTTTTACTTCACTCAACATGAACAGACTGAGATAGTTCACCACTATGCTACGCACCCTTTGACTTGAGATCAGAGCTCCTTCCTAGCCCCCTCTCTGAGGGTGCGCTCCAGGGCACAACCCCGAGGTACCCCTGGTAAGGTTACCGTAGCTCTGATGTCTGCGCTGCGCATGTGTGTAGGCTAAGCACAGAGATGCACAGGGGAGGCTTTTTGGAAGTGCGCGCCCTGGAGAGTGCCAGTGAGTATATTTAGCTAGAACATGATAGCTTGTGATTTATAGACATCATTCGGGCTTGCTTCACCTGACACCCCTCTGGCAAGTGCTGGGGGTCATCCTTATGCACTGAACACTATCGTCATGTCTCTTATTCTAGGTTTGCTTGGTGGATTGACTAGACTGCACACTTCAGGTCTTCACCTCAAAAAAAAGAAAGAAAGAAGAGACCAGGAAAAGCAATGACTGCAAATAAATGAATGAATGCAAATCAATGACACAAACCTACACCTGACAACCATCAGAGATTTACCATAGCCTTGTGATACAAATACACTTGGCTTGGCTATATTTGAACCTCTATGAGACAACATTCTTGAGGGGCTTAACAGAAAATAACAGTCACTGGAAACATGAGCTGCGGATAATTAAAATAGTCGACTATTCTAGTGAACTCCAGCCTTCTGTAGCCTTCATAAAACACTCACATGATACAGTAACCTCACACAGGCCTGTATTTACAAACTGTACATCATTCGACCTGGACACTGCTGCTCCTCTGAATTAATCTTTGACACTCTGAAAATAATGCTGGATTGTTATGCTGTGGAATGCCAAGTCATATGGGTGCTTACAATAATTACATAATAAGTTAGCCTATAAGTTGTGCATTTCTCAAAGGAATGTACATCCATACCTGCTTTGGTTGTCTGTTTAGCAAGATAACGTGAACTATGCTAACTACCAAAAGGCTATTCTGTAACGTTTACTTGCATCATGATAGCCGTTTTAAATCAAGCTGACAATGTCGTATGCCATAACTAGCGCAGCACAGCTACCAATAACAGTTACAAACTGTTCAGTTACAACAAGAAATTCCAGTGTCGGTTTATTGGGTTTAACATTCAGATGTATTATTGGTAAAAACAACGTCAGATTTAGCTGATGTTACGTTACAACCACGTTAACGTTAGCTCTGCGATTGACGAGTTGAGTGTTAACGTAATGTTGTCTGTGGTTGACAGTAAATAAGGTCGACTCACCAGACTTACATTTATAATTTACTGTGGGTAGTTCAATAATAAGATCATTAAAACATCTAACGGATATCAACGTTAACGTTACCGCTTTCCCAGCGTATGAACCGGTGGCTACCCATACATGTAGCTTAGTTAGCATTGGGAAAGTAACGTTAACGATAGAATAACACATTACCTCTCCGCACGAATTCCTTTGATAGACGTAACCCGACTTTGTTTACAAAGACACAAGCAGTGGCTTTGGATTCTCCTGCAAAAAACGCTCTGATAATATTCCAGTCACCAGTGCACTTGTTAGCATGACCGTTGCTTCATTGGACAGCTAACGTCAAATGGTCACTATGCGTTAACGTTAGCCTGCAATGTTCAAAATCTTGGCAAGAGTAGACTAATGCCATAGCATTAACACTTCTTGTTCACATCTTTGTTTACAAAACTGGCTTGCGTGAACTTTTACCATGCAATGTGTTCAAGCTTAATGATGTTTAATGCAATGTTACTGGGATTGGTTTTGGTGAGATGCAACGTTGAACAACTTGGACGTTACCTAGCCAGCTAGCAAGGTAGCTTGCCTAGCCAAAGCTAACGTTAAATTTGCCAGTGAACTGTAGCGTTAGCCAGTTCCACTTCCCTCTGTCTCATACGTGTAACTTAACAGTAACAACTGCCTATTTACATTCATACGGCATCTGCCATTATGAAAAGTAGTTTACCTGCTGAAAGTAATACCAAGCGAAAATGCATGACCGTTAACGTTACCTTAATAACTGGACAGACGACGATTCACTCCCTTAACTTCACTTGGCCTTCGTGACGTATTGTTTACGGTGGAGTGACAAGTCAGCTCCTCCAAAGAGAAACCTTGCCTACTCGCCGCACCAGCAGTGTAGAATTTAGTGTTGTTAACATCAGTTGTTATTGCTAAGTAATCTTAACTTCTGAAAAGTTATTTAAAGTCACTGAAAGTGTCATTTAGAATGCATGCACAAAAAGATTAATTATAGGGCAATATGTTTAAAAATATGGAGGGCATTGAAACAATCAAGCAATACGAAAACACTTGGTTCAACACCAGTTTGGTGACAGTAATCTTTTGTTTCATGGTATGGCCTACACACGTTTCATAGCTACAGTAGCCTACACAAGATTGAACATTATCTGATTCTGGAGCCCGTTTAGAAATTCTCTGACATTATGACAGGTCACAGGCTACTGAGAATGACCGCCCCACTGTGTCCAAATTTGGTACTGACAGGTCACTGATGGATTTTTTTCCTTCACTGTTTGAAAAGATAAAATCCTGCATGTGTAGCCTAATGACAATGTCAAATCAATGTCAGACAAATAGATATTTCAACTGTTGTCTCTTGGTCATGGACATGTATGTAGCCTAGGTCTATTTTTGTCAGGAAGGTTTTAAAAGCTGTCACTTAATGTAGGCTAGCTGAGGGCAATTTTTGGTGAATTTTCAGACTTCAGGTGAATTTGTTTATTTTAGGCTACAGCCATAGGCCACCACGCTCAAATAGAGTATTTCAGACTTTGCTTCATTGCATGGTCAAATTCTGCTATAGCCTACATTCACAGTGATCTTTCTAAATTCCAAATGTAGGCTATTGTTTCAGTAGCCTATATAGCCAATTTCTTGTCATTGGCTATAGGCTACTTCATGTATGAAGAATTTTGACTATTCAGGTCAACTGTGAAAAATTTTGGCTTGGAGATAGATTTTGACAGCCTGGAAAAAATCCAAACTTTAGTCACAAATTGAATAGAGTCTGGTGACACTTGCATCGCGACAAGCACTAACTTTGAAATCATTGGTCCAGCCTTACCAATCACATTGATCAGAGATTCCTAACATTACTTACTTCTCCTAAACTTTACAAACTGATCATTAACAACATCAACAGTCAGGAAACAATTACAGTATACTGTATGTGGGTCTACCTTTGCTGTAAGTACATTTCTGCATTTTTCCAACTGCATTTTAGATGTTTGCATTTTTGATGTTCAGTTTCGTCTTCCCCTCTCGTCGCTGATTGGCCTGACATTTTTCTTGTCTGAGGGAAACGATTATGAACTATGGTGTTCCAGACTATGGGCGCCTCTCAACATGCCTCCTCGATCCTCGATGCTCGATCCTCGAGGGGCGTTCCCACTGATCTATAACTAACACTGGATAGACTATCCCATTGTTTCCCCCCCATCATTCTTTATGTAGATCAGTGAGGATCGAGGCATCGAGGAGCGAGGGAGGACGTACAGTATAAACGCTGCATGAGAGGCACCCATTATCTCCCTGAAAGAAGATCAAGGTGGGCGGGTCCAGGCTAAGATTTTGATGGGTTTCAAGGTAGTCTCAGCACTGGTTGCTTTCCACAATGAACCAGTAGAGAGCAGCAGAGAAAGGTGTATGAGATCCTGTTGGCTGTGAGAGTGACTGAGCCACCAAGTTGCTACCATGCTCTATCCAGCATGAGTTGGGGAAATAGCATGACTTTTAGGTTCTAGAGAGGTCATAGTCTGGGGTAGCAACTGACAAAAATGTCCTTCTTCCAAATGTTGGAACATACGATTGTGATTTTAGGGGGGATTTTGTTCTGTAATTCAGAATTCAGGAAAATGTCAGTGTGTCTACATGTATATGTTAGACTCATTATGCCACTATTTTATATTCAAAAGTTTGTGAGGTTGCATTTTAAAGTATTTGATGATTAAACATTTAATGCGCAGTGGTCAATTATGCTCTCATTGGTAGTTCAGAACAGTGATGTGATGGGCAAGGAGTGGCACAGCATGGAATGACGCAACTTTTACCAGTTTAGTTGGTTGAGATTCTGAGCATCCCGGTATGAATAACATTTGTCGCAGGCTGAAGTCCTGGACCAAGGAGGAGTATAACACCAAATGCGAGTAAATACAAATTGCTTTCACTTGACAAGCAGTTATACACATGCTTGAAATGTTCCATATATTCCAATTGGATTGAAGCTAATGACAGATGCTGGTTGATGGTCTTTTAAGGAAGGAATAATAAGCAAAGGTTATGCAAGAAAAGACAGAATAAGGTTGATATGCTGTATTACAAAACATTGATAGTTTTGAAAATGATTTAAAAGCGTTACAGAACGGACTTTTTCATAGTTTCCAAAAACATACAGTATATTGTAAATATTTTAGGAATGTAGACTCTGCTTTCTGTTCAAAAAACCCTGAAAAGTCTATGAGTGTATGCTTCTGTTGACAGGAGTATGTTCCTTCCATAAATCATTTTGTCATAGCATATTGAATTTCATATCATTGTGGTCTTTACGGCACATTTTTCATGCAGATGGTAGGATATAGCTAGTATGTTCATTACGAATGTCAGCTGCCTGTGTTTTTGACATTCTTGACGTTTCTTATGGGTATACAGCACATTCTCTGAGGGGACAACTGGCACAGGTGATCGGTAGGTGGGGCAAGTGAGAGGTGTGGTCTCAGCTGCCCCTAAATATGCCACACAGTCCATGCCCAAGGGTCATGCTCCCTGAGGGAGAGATCTGATTGGCTGATCATAAGTGGAAGCATTCTGACCCCATGCCAGCTGTTAGCCACCAACACAATGGCAAGATTGTTCGCCTCTCAGACCCTGGAACAGCTGCCCCCTGCCTGAACACAGTCAAAGTTAAAGCACTCTTGGCTTGACAACCACAGGCCGCACAACTAAAAACAAGATGTCTTTGAACATATAAAGGCATTAACCTCAGGGGATCTATTTTCAACAACAGACCTCGTCATGTGGTGCATTACCAAAATCACAATCAGCATTTATTTCAGTAACAAGACAGCCTAAGGGCAGGAAGAAGACTTTGTTAAATGTTGCTCCAGTTGACAATGAACGTCCTTTATACATGGAAACTATTGTGTACATGTGCCATCTTTCACTATAGTGGAAATGTTTAACCCGAATTGAAAAGAGGAACATGATGCTTCAGAGCAACACACATGTTATACATGTCACAAGCCCCCTTACTGTAATTCAGAATTGCTGGTCTGGTCTCTCCCTCATATCGAGTAGAATTACTTTTGGCCACACTGTTTCATTAAAGTAGTAATATTTTCCTGCATGTATATTGAATACGTAAGGAAAATGCATGTACTAGTTATGTTATTCTTTTTGTCATGTTATTGAAGCCCTTAAGACCACCTGCCCGAGTGTGTGCGTGTCTGTGTCCCATATATGACCATGCTGAAACACCCAGTGGGATTTGTGACTACGTGTGGCTACATTCCTATTTCCTGCACACGGTGGCTCCTCTGCCTTCTCTGAACACAATCTTCCCTGTCCTGTCCACCCTCTTCAGGATTGCGACCGTGATGAGAGAATGCGAGTCAAAAACAACTGCTAAAACCAACAGTTGTTCCTTCAGTATGGGCTGGCCCGTCCGTCCCTGCCTGGACAAACCCCATGATGGCACGGCTCTGAAATGCGCTGTGGCAGGAAAGGCTTCGGCCACGGCCCGAGAGCGGTCTGTCTAGTTGACGTTTCTGCTAGCCACTGTGGACATGGAGGAAGAGAGCCTTGCCACAGGCAGCAGTAAATCCTGTGTAGAGGCAAATAAACACTTTCGCAGAGAGAGAGAGAGAGAGAGAGAGTAGGAGAGTCATAGCTTCTGTGGGTCATACCATTATAGTTTGTCACACCATGGTACAATGAATTATGTCACCTAGACACAGCAAAACTGCTGTCTTTTCAGCCTAATTAGATCTCATTTCGTTCTTGAGAATGTCACATACAATATATCATTGCAGGACTCAACTATATATACACTGTAACTATGAAGTCCCAGTCATCATCACTTTGGTAAAAGCGTGCACATAAAGAGCAATGAGCACACACTACAAAAATGAATCCCACACTTGACAGGTATGATCATCCAACTCATTTCAAAGCCTTGTGAGTACTATGACACTGTTGGGAGTTTTGTGTGTCATTTTGTCCTCCACACTGATGTATTTTATTAGGTCAGGGAAGTACAAAATATTATATTGCCAAGGCAAAAGAAACAAGCAGAAAGTGAGTGAGTGAGTGACCGAGAGTGACCGAGTGAACATTAGTGTGAAAAAGGCAGAGTGCAATCAACAGAGAGAGCAGGAGTGAGTGAGAGAGCAAGCAGCCCAAGATGATGTCACATAGCATGATCTAATTTCAGGGCAACATGATTGAATCATACATTTTCCCCTAATTTGGAGTGTGTGTGTGTGTGTGTCTGTGGTTGGGCGGTGGGGGGGTAATTAAATGAACACTGGTCCTTTTTTTCAGCATGCGAGATCGGTATGTTCTTGATCTTCATCTGCCGCTCTGATTGAGTTCAGCCCACTCTCGTCATTTCAGGGTGATGGCGAAGGAAAAAAGGGGCCATCACACCTCGATAACTCAACATGTGTGGCGTGTCACTCTTTTCTCCATTTGTTTTCTTTGAGAAAAGCCATTTTGTGATCATGTTTCAGAACCCGTTAATTAACACCAAATGATCTGTCTAATATTTGAGGTCTAGATCTATTGCAAACAACATAGCTACAAAGCACCATTTCTTTGCGTCAGAGTTGAACAATGAACAATGTAATGGAGACAGCACCCATTTCAATAGATGACTGAAGGTCTGTGCTAATCAGTCTTACTCCTGGGCCTTGTTTGCCCTGCCTGTTGTTCATCTTTCTCTTAACAGATCTCATCAGTGGCCCTCTTTATATTGACCACGAACAGACTAAGCTAATAAGAGCCAGTTTATGTTTTCTCTCTGGTGTTCTTGAAGTGGGGATGGATAGAGTGTTCTCGTGGTCAGACACTGGCTCAAGGAACACTGTGAATCCTTGGTTCCTTATTGGAGCTTTAACAGTCTGCAGCTGATCCTGAGCCTCAGCCCCACCATCTGATGAGGACAACTGGCACATCCACAGTAGTCCAACAATTGCTTAGACACACACTTTCTATTTTTTGTTCACTGGAACCATCCCCTCGATCTCAGGGTGACAGTTGGTTCTGTGTGTGTGTGTCTGTGTGTGTCTGTGTGTGTGTGTGTGTGTGTTTTTTTTTTTTTTTCAAATCTACCACCACCTGCTCTAAGAGTGTTGATGGGCAGGATCCTTCCACCATTGCCTTGTGCAAAACAGACGCACATGTGCTTGCTCTGTTGCGTGTACATACGCAAACACACGCACAGAACAATGCACCTGCCCTGAGGTTGTTTAAACCGTGTGGGGGAAGTGTAGGAACTTTCTCAAGTGGCAACCCACTCTGAACTCATACCCACTACTGAATTCACACATAGGTTTTCTGTATATTCAATACTTGATCACTGTCTGATGTGACAAGCACAGTTGGACACAAAAACCTAGTCACCGATCACTAAAACCACCGCTTGGCAGTCTGCACACTGATAGTTCCTCCAGTGCTGAAGGCTTTGGGGTCAGAGACTGACCCAGTGCGGTGTCAGCTCTGAGGTCATCACATTCCCCTTCCATTAGCCACCATGATGGCCACTCAGGATTCTGATTCGACGCGTTTGGAACTGCATCCCGATGTCCTTGCGTCAGGCCCACCGCCGCTCTGGTGGGATTTAACATGCTGACATCATGCGTCAAAAAGCATTACGTAATCTGTTGTATTGCTATGCTATGCTATGCTTGCCCTAGATACGTTTTAGGAGGAGGAGGAAACCTAGAAAAGAAAGATGGCAGGCCTCGGAGGCTGTCAAAGCGGGAGGGCGGAGAGCAAACAGCTGGAAGAGCTTTGAGACTCCCCTCCACCACCACACTTATTTGTAAGTAATTGATTGTTTACCTCACATTAGACACCTTGGAGAAAAGGACTCCACCAGCTGAATTGAAGCAATTTGTAATGGTAATGCCATTCAGGCGTGACTCAAGATGTGCACTTGGCTTCGTCCAGCATGGCTTCATGCGTCAGAGCGAATTCAAGGCTTCGTGCCCAGGTGAACATGTCCTACTCTGTGTTCTCTCCTTCCTTTTGAACTATCTTTTGGTACAGCAAATTAACCCCAGGAGGTGTCATGGTGCGGAATGGAGATTTTCAAACGCCATCGAGCAAACTTTCAAAACATCAAACCGAACAAAGTTGGCGCTATGGTGCGGCAGGAGATTTTCAAACTCCATCAAGCAAACTTTCAAACATCAAACCAACAGTGTTCTGCATGTGTTCAAATAGGCTGGCCTATACCTGTTTTGTGAAGATTAAAAAAAGAGAGCTGGTTAGAGGTTTTCTTCTCCTCATCCATTCATGCATGCAAAATACATTGAGAACATATGCCAGGCCAGCAGCTGTGTCCATGCATTTAATTAAAGCCCCTTATGTTGCTAATAAATCAAAGTGGCCGCCGTAACTTTGCCTCATAATACAGGATCACGTCACCCCGACTGCCATTGGGATGACATCACAGGTGGAAGGTTAAGTCCTCCTATCAAAGTGATTGATATATTCTGAACATGGAGAAAATAAGGTCCAGCTTTCGCCCCGGCTCCTTGAGAGGGGTCCTCAAAGGCTTTGATATGGAGGAAATAGTTCTCTGGCGTCGGAGCACTTGGACCTCTTGGACGCCATGATGTCACATGATAAAGCGACCTCATCCATGGCAATTTCCTCTGTTCCTGATTGCTACCTGAGGCTTACTTCCGATTGCGTGGAGAGGAAGTTGGGAGGGGACAATGCTTGCTTAGAAATACTGGACTATTTACAGTACTTGAAACCAGAAGACAAATTAGCTTCAGTGTATAGCTCAACTCTGTCAACTCCATGACCAAAGTTGCTGAAAACGCTGCTTGAATATGTCCCTTTGGGACTTGTGAGGGCCTGTAAATGCATACATTGTTCAGAAGTGATTCTTTGGTCGGAAACAAGACAAACGTCAAGTTGAATTTTGGCCATTTGTCTGTATAAATCAAAAATAGATCATTGCGTCATGTTGCATGACTGGGGGTTTGTACAGCTTGAAACAGTGCTACACAGAGGCCTGTGTGACTGTGGGGTCTGGTACATTACATAGGCTTAGATCATGTAAAATTAGACTTAACATTATTTCATTATTTTTCCTTATGAATTTAGCAATGCCTTCATAATGTTACTAACTTATTTTCAGATGATGGGCAGTTTTGACCTATTCAACATATCGTTAAACCCCCTCTTCCTAATTTGTTGTTCAAATATAGCTAGAAACAGACACATCTAAACTAGCTGTGATATTTATTAGATCTAAGATGTTTTTCCTCATCCCATTTCGGTGTATAACTGAAAAAAAAAGAACTTTGTGCTATTCCCACGCTCAAAACTACTTTAAAATGCCCTTCAAGCCATTAGTATGATCTAGACGTATTTATCTTTTCTCCATTTCTCTCTCTCTCTCACTGACTTCTCAAATGAACAGTCTGTAACTCTTCCAGAACACCCTCCCGGTGTCAGTGTCTTGGCACGGTCACAGCGGTGTCATGGAGCAGTCATTTTGGCCCCTGCTATAACGCCGCCATTTGAGAAAAACTGTAATAATCTCCCCCGGTGGTCCGACCCGCTCCCGAGACCCACGCCGTGACTCAGAGGGGTCGAAAGCTGCTGACTGTGCATAGATTACCTCCGCGACCGTGCGGAGTAGCCGCCGGTGTGACCTACCGGCTCACTGCTTACTTTGGGTGACACACTCCGTCTGGAAGGTTCCATGCTCTGTAACTGTGTAAGTGTTCACTTCAACAGCAACAGGGTCCAGGTGGAGATTGTACTGTAATAGGCCTACCGTGTTTAGAATGGAAGTTTATCCTATGGTTGCAGGCAGGCATTTGATTCTAAGCAACGCAGCGTGTCTTCTCTCTGACCAAGTCATAAGAAACACTGCCATGCAATGAAACTGGTTGAGCCACATATTATCCTCATGACTTCAAGTTATCTTGAAGGACTTCTGTGGTACAGGTTCTGTTTATGATATGAGTACGTCATAAAACCATGGATAAGACAAGAAACCTGTTAGCTTCAGTTAGTGAATATCTGACTGTGAACGTGGCTGAAGCTTGCTTGCAGGTTTCGTTTGACAGGGAGGAATGTCATCTGTGAACCAAACAGTGATTTTTCAAACGCCATAGAAAAATGTTCTCTTGCGAACACATTGCACAGTGAGATGATCTTGGTGTGTTCTCACACACGCGGAATGTGTCCTCCGTGGTACTGACACACAGTCTGCGCCCCCGCTGGTCGTCAGTGCTATATTTGTGCCCTTGATTATCATTCCCTTTTTCTTGTTATCAAACCCCCTTTGAACAGAAACCAATGACTGACAGCAATGCTATTATGTGGTGGATGAGATCATCTCTCTCTCTCTCTGTCGTCCTGATCGTTCTCTCTCTTCCCTTCCTTTTACTCCTTCTCTCTCTCTTTCTGTCCTCTGTTCTTCTTACTGTCTTCTAGGTGAAACAGGACCCAGGCTGTGGTGGTCCAGGTGTATGTGAAGACGTCAGGCGTGTGGCATGCCTCTCCGCTTTGGGAGCGTACCATGGCACATATCTGCTGCACGTTTCTGAGGGTATTAAATCAACGATAAAAGGATGATGTCATGCCTGCAGGCCAGAGCCAGTCACAGAAGCACAGCTTTGTCGGTTTGTGTTTGCTTTGGGTGTGTGCGTGTGTCTGTCTGTGTGTGTGTGTGTGTGTGTGTGTGTGTGTGTGTGTGTGTGTGTGTGTGTGTGTGTGTGTGTGTGTGTGTGTGTGTGTGTGTGTGTGTGTGTGCGTGTGCGGTGTTTTCTGATTGGACAGGACTCTGGGAATGTGGTGTGACTCTCATGGAGTGTCAGTGATGATTTTCCAAAATACCCACAAACACACAAAACAACAACAAGTAAACATCCCTCCTAACGTCACAGGTCACTGAATGTGAACTATTACAACAAACCATTAGTGTGAACCCATAGCACAAAACAGATGACTTGAATATAAAATACCCCCACTTTCACTTGACATGGTTCTGCAACAAAGCCTCCTGCGGAGTGCTATAGGATAGGAACGGAGAGAGCTGAAACCCTCTCTACACACTGACAGTCATGACAAGGACATGCTGTGAGGATGATCTCACAACACTGGAATTCAAGATAAACAAGACACTTGCTCAACAAATTTTATGGCTCTGCTGTTTCTCCGCCAGTGTGTTCCTTTTGCTTTCTCAGTTTGCTCATGCTTTTGTTTTTTTTTTCTTTTCTTTTTCAGACTCACTGGCTTTCACCATTCAGAAGCTTGACAAGTCAAACAGTCGCCCCTTTTCGTCTCTGTTGTGTTAGCACTTGCTGTTGGCAGGCAACACTTAAACTGTACTGTCAGTTCCTGACCATTTAAACAATGTAGTGAGTGGGCAAGGTTGAGCAAAGTAAACCGGTCATCTAGATTCAGCCAATTCAAGCTAAAAATGTCACATGACTACACACGCAAAGTATACCTCCGCTTACATGTGTTAACTCTCCCTTCAGAAAATAAACAAGTCAAATAGAGATGACTTGGTTACAGAACATAGCGCAGCTTCTGGATTTTGTTAAATCTAAACTATGGCCAGATTTTTAGTCCTTCAAATAAACTCGCACGTAATTATTTGTTACAGTTAGTCTTTTGATGTTTTTTTGACAATGTGTTTTGCGATACATCTGGGTCACAGAGGGCCAGGCCACTTTTCTTCTCCTACAGAGTAAGTGTAGGTTTGATGTTCCATGGTGATGTCATTTCCTTTCACAGCACAATGCGTTCCCTCTGGTTAAGAACGTGATGATTTATGAATATTATGGCCAAATAACATTGTGCCCAGTTCTCACAACATACAATACGCCTGGATTAACTGTGGACTATTTTACCATTGTTTGCTTCATAGTGTTTCAAAATTTGCACCAAACACAATTGAATAAAACTGCTTGTTAAATAATTACTGACTTAGAACTCAGTAAATATCAAAGCAAGGAGGAAGCGAAAGAGCTCAATTAAAAGAAATAAAAAAAAAACCTCAGTGCTAATAACCGAAGGAAATGGAAACTGTGTTCCAACCACCATGATCACCACAATTCTCTTTAGTGGGGTTTTGCTATAAAGACCCCATCAGACCTTCTCTACACAGGACTGTGTATTTGCAGTGCCTAATAAAGTATACCCGAGCCCATTTCCTCCCATCGTCTTGGGAGGGCATGATATCATGCATACCAGCTACAGCTTGCTGCAAAGATCCATCTGAAAGCATTAATATCAACACTAAAGATGCAACGCGGTTTAACACAAAAATTCTGTCTAAAAAGTCCTTTAGAAGTGTGGTCACCACATTACATTTACACAGACTTTATTAGATCATGTCTGCACTCATGGATAAAATTTGCAATATGAAAACGCTTTATTGGCTACTAAGATACTGCATGTCATGTGGTTGCATATGACACGCAAAAGAATGGCTTAATGTTTCCACTCACACCATATGCTGCCTTTATCTAATGATTTAACATACCAGTCTCCAGTGGCAAAGACGATCATGTTGGACACTCCTGCAGGAGCCCTTGAAAGATAGTTGTGCCAAATACGTATGCCAGAGGAGAGACCGAAGAATAAAAGGTAGGGGTATGGTATGGCCTTAATCACCTGAAGCTTCCCATCACACCTGGTTCAAATCAAGTGTGACAGGGTCTTCGAAAGCAAACAACAATTTGGCTCTCCGCCTCGTCCCTGAGCAGTCAACAGAAACCAGTGTCCAGAACTGCCCTGTCCGCCTATTGTATTTTGCTTGGTGGGAGGAAAAGTGTGAGAGAGGTTAAAGACACTCTAGATATAACAATAAAAAAGACCATTAATAACATTTTAACGAGATTTAGAAATCAAAGACACAGTTATGAGCATGTGGGTGGTGGACAGGCATGATTACATTTTTCAGCTTTTCTTCCTTTGAACTCGTATCATGCCATGTGTACAGCAGATACTGTCTATCATGTTTTCACATGTGATGAGTTGTATAATCCTTGACTTTCACAAACTCTTACTCGTGGTAATAGTTATACCAGAATAATCCCCAGCTCATATTTTTAAAAATATGTAATGGCCTTCTAATTTCCTGAAAGTGTTGATAACATCTCTGTGAGAGCATAGCCTTTGATGTTTCCTTTGGTGATTTGTCAAGTTTTTATGAGTGTGTGTTTTTGAGGCACTTTTCGAGTTTGTTATTTTAAGTATTTAGTTTGGACAGCATACTGTTTTAAAAAGAAACTCTAAAGCTCATTAAATCAACTAAGCTAGTAGCTAAATCCAGTCTTTATCTTTGCAATGATGCTCATTCACTCATTAAATAAAAATGCTGCAAGCAAGACTTTCCAAGAGATAAAAAGTCTAGCACTGTAAAAAATAAAAAGTTAGGCTAACTAAAAAATGTAACGCAACCAGCTGCGAAGCATTTTCAAGTTTACTCAACTTTAGGCCTGTCTAGTTGTGCTGACCAGGTTTTCAGAGTTCATACAAAGCAGTGTTTTAAGTTTCTTCAACTTTGCTTTGCGAGTGCAAATAACATATACGTGTAACTAAGCTGAAATTGAAAAAATAAGTCAGGTAAACTATCACCTCAACTTTGAAAAGCAGGTTAGCACAACTAGATGGTAACTTAAGTTGAGAAAACTTAAAAATCCTTCGCAGCCGGTTGCGTTACATTTCTAAGTATGTACAGCTTCCTTTTAATCTGAAGTTGAAACTATGCTCTTTAAGTTTATCGAACTACGTCAAGAAATAAAAGGCAATTGTCTATGCACATCTTATCACTCAGTTACAAAACAGACAGCAGAAACAATGAATTCTTAAGTAAAGAATACTTTTTATTTGAAACTTCTTTTAGAACACTGTCTTCTGTGCCAACAGTAATTAAAATAATCTTAAATTCTAAGAGCCAGTCAAATAAACTGATCTATATAAAAAATCTGCCAACACACACAAATATGTATCTTACTAAGGCAGTGCGAGTCTATAACAATGTATGCCCTAATCATTAGGCTACCAATATATCAAACAAGCCATATAAGGTCTTATGGTCTTAACATTGTGGTGAAAAATAAAGTACTTCAAGATTGCACATATGCTTCATTACACTGAAGCAGTTGAAAATAGAAAATAAAGAGAGAGTCAGGCAGGCTCAAATAAAAATGCATAATGAAAATGCAGAGCAAGTTTACCTGGTAAACTATCAAGCTTGACTTCCTTACAGAACCTTTACAATTGAAAACCGACTTGAACATAAAGCTGCCATTTTGACTGTGTACACACAAGCATTACAAAGGACCCTATAAAAAAAGTAAAAATATACCTAAATAACGTTACCTCTACCATAACTAGTGCTGCACAGTAATGTAAACAGCAACATCCATTATTTCCTTCCTGAGGATCACCTTTTGAATAGCCTGATCAAGAAGGACTATACATTACCACCCTTTGCAGTATAAAAATGTTTGCATAGGCTAAGAGCCAGGTACACTGCATAAATTAGTCAAGTACATATCAAACACTTTCCCTTTCTCTGAGCACACCATGTGCTATGGTGATGGCATTAGGACAATGCCAAGGTATGGCAGTCACAGTCCCCTTTGGTCTGTTAAATGTGTGTGAAGGAGCCTGACTCTTGCTCCATCCATACTCTGTGTAATTGGGCTTTATTCAGAAGCCTTTGAATGTCCATGGTGGTGCATCAAAAATGTTCACTGTCAGAGTCTTTGGGGGTGTTAATAACTACTAGGAGAACAAGCAAGATCCCATGTTCTGTCAGCATGTGTTTACACTGAACCTTTACATTTGAACGTTATGACCTAAAAGAACCAACACTGCCCTTACTGAGTCTGCATACGCTCCCACTACACTCAAGCCTTGACAAAAAATTGCTGAGAGAAAAGGAGTAAAATGTCTCTTATTTGCACAGTCCATCATCTCAGCACCTCAGCATTTTGTTTCTGAACGATTGCACCCTTGCAGAAAGTTTGGTATCAAGGCGCAGGAAAACTTTTTGAATGGTTTCGAACATGTATTTCAGTTCCTTTGGATACTTCATATTCAAAGCATAAATCAATCCAAAAAGGATGGCCATAGCAGTTGGAAGGTCAGGGAGGTCATCAAGAACAATCTGCTCCTCAATAATCAAAGCAAAACACCTTACATTGGCATCTGTGTCAGTGGTAGCAGTGTCGTCCTCAGTAACAGTTAAAATCCCAATCTGGACTCCACGAGTGTTGACGCCATCGCCATCCACATCCACATCTGTATCCTGCAAGGCAAAGACATTTTGGTCCAATTTATATGGTCTCCTTATGTGGAAAGTTAGCAAAAACAGCTAAACCCTGAGGGCACAATTTTGTTTTGATCTTATGCTCAAAATGTCACCTGGCACTTTACAACACAGCACTGTAGTGTTACTCCAAATGATCAAACAGTGTAATGGAACTGTGTACTGAATTCTTATTGGCTAGAAGGGTGTGTGCCAATTCCTTATAATGCACACCTATGTAGATCTGGTGAAAAAGTCTATTATCAATGCTCTTTTGAATGATAACCATACCAAGGATAGTAAACACCAGTTGAACTTGCCGGCAACAATGGAATCAGCTGGTACTAGCGATAACCACAGCAACTGAACACGTTTCTTTATGAATGAGCTGCATGCTTTTCTGTAGCTTATCTTTTAAAGTGACGTTCATCCCTTAGATACGTTGTAACCGGGTGATCAGTGAGACAACAGCGTTCAAGGTGTGTTGTTATAAAGAATTAATGAACTCTGCAGAGGCAAGACTAAAAAATAGCAAATCATCTCCGCCTTGTTCATCAATTTTGTATAACAGCACACCTCGTAGGCCGTTATCCCTTACTTAAAGGGATAGTTCGGATTTTAAGACACGAAGTTGTATGGGTTCCCTGTCAGCAACGTAGTGCATCAGCACTGACTTACCCCCGACAGCGTCCTGTGAGCCGAGATCCAGCCGGTTTTTGATCGTTTTTGATGCCGGACTATTTTCTTCAGCAAGTTTCTGGGGTCACGAAAGTAAAGTGTTTTTCTTCTCAAAACCATATGCGTTCAACAGAGTGATATATTTGCACCACAAAAACGTTGTCCAGCTGTCAGTAGCACGCAGTGATAGGAATCGCGAAAAATAAGTAAGTGATAACGAGGTTTGAATTTTTCCTGGACAACGTTTTTGTGGTGCAAATATATCACTCTGTTGAACGCATATGGTTTTGAGAAGAAAAACACTTTACTTTCGTGACCCCAGAAACTTGCCGGACTACTTTCTTCAGCATCAAAAACGATCTAAAACCGGCTGGATCTCGGCTCACAGGACGCTGTCGGGGGTAAGTCAGTGCTGATGCACTACGTTGCTGACAGGGAACCCATACAACTTTGTGTCTTAAAATCCGAACTATCCCTTTAATAATAAAAGTTCCTTGATTATTACACTGGAAGAAGTGTAGTTCTATGTCATTAATTCCATTTATATTTATCTGAGGTACTGTATGCTGCTGATCTGGGACATGGTTATCATCACACCCCTAAATGGGTTAGATAGCGATTAAATTATGACTGTGCTTACATACCAAGCAAGATTTGAAGAAGGAATCTGTGCTCTCCCGCATAAACAATGGTAGGCCACGCAAAGCTGCTGTTTTCCTCTGCAACATGACATTGGTTATCTGGAAGATAGAGCAAAGCAGTAAACAAATATCCTTTGTATTGTATTTGTTTTCAAATTAATAATTTAAAGTGTGTAAATGATGTTAGAAAGATGTTTTGCTTTGGATAAAAGTGTTTACAATGCAGCCTGCCAATAAACATAAAAATAAATACATGATAGAAGTTTACCTGGGCATCCATTTTGTTCAGTAGAGTCTTTAAGTCCTCTCCAAAGGCTCCACTACGTGATCTGTACAGTTGGATGATCTTTGGTGTATATTCGTCGAGTGAAGAGAAGAACGTCTCCTTGAGATTGACTCCAGTGATTCTGAAAAACTCCATGTGAACCTATTGGATCATATAATTTAGATGCATTTAGTCATACAAAATGAACATGCTTCAGAAAGGGCTTAAATCATTTCAATTCTATGCACTTACTTGCTCTTCCAAAAATAATGCCGGCCACTGTCTCATAATCTCAGCTACTGGAGGCTCTTCATCAACAATCTCTTTCCTTCGTAAGGCAAATGTCTGTTCCATTTTGGAATGAACAACTGCATGGTTGGGATATTTCTTTGTCATTTCTTCCTGCAAAGCAGCTTTTTCATTTTGAAGAGTTACATCAGTTTGCCCAGTTGGAATGTCAGGAAGGAAGTTCACTTCACATCGTCTGGCCTTCTTCAAGCGATTCCTGGAATCATCTCCAGTTCTTTTCTGGTTAACACGGACTTCACTGCAACCTGCTGCTCCGAGTTTATGGCGGTAATTTCCTACTTTGTAGTACAACCTTGTGGTCCAAGAATCATAGCATGTTCCCATGCTTGGATCTTTCAGACAGGGATGCTTGTTGACTAACCCAGCAGCCACGACTTCTAACTCTTTCCTTGTTTGGTATGTTTTATAAGAAAACATGGAACGACATAGAGCATTCAAAATGTCCATTTTCATATCTTTGGGAACATCAAGCAGTGTTCCATGTTCTCTGAACATCTCATTCCCTTTGGCTAGTCTCAATTCCACATCATATGAAAATGTAGGTATAGGGAAAGGAGAAGGCCACTGATCTGAATTTTCACGCTGTCTAAGAGGTATGCTAATGGGACTAACATTTGAGCTAGATGACGCAGAAGCTGCCGAACTGGAAGAGGAAGCTATACTAGCAGTGTCAAGGGATGATATAGAAGCATTATCTGACTCTTCAGATACTTTGGTGATTATTTTCAATATAGCTCTATCTGGTGGAAGTTCGGATATGTCAGTCAAATTACACAGCTGGTTGCCAAAGTCTGGATCCTCAAACTGAATCTCAAAGTCTTGCACAATCTGTAGACTATCTTGCAGAATATTTTTCAAGTGACTGACCGAGTTGAGGGCTTCAGTGACATTGATTCTTCTGGCATTATCAGGACCCAGCAACACGCGAAACAACATACTCTGTGACAACAAAAGAGAGACACAGATTAGCTGAAGCCAATGCTCTGCAATTACTTTACCTCAAAAACATCAACAAATCACAATAACTATGTACATCTCTAGGTCTGATCTTGCCTGTTCTATCAACTATTCATTAATGCATTGATAGAGAAATCAGTGCAGAAGAAACCTCTTCAGAGAAATCATAACCTTTCCTTGAACATTGTACGAGATAAGAGGGTAGTGATCAATAAGGTCCTCTGGTTCAAGAATTTGAGTTGTGCATGTATCAGAAACCTCATAGCATCTGTAGTGTTCAACATACCACGATGACAGCTTTCTACAAATGAAAGACACTGTGTTGCCATTCACCAGTATACTGAGGATTCTGAAAAACTCTGGAAACCCACTCTGTTCTACAGAGGACAAAACCATACCATCACTATAGTGAGTACCATTCAGATGTACATCTGGTGTGAGGCTCACAATTCCTCTATCAGGGTACTTTTGCAGCACTGCAGTCATTTGTTGCACATCAAGGGTGCATGTTTTGACATGTTTAACCTTTTGCACAGATATAGCGGGAGGAAAGAGACTTGGGGCTTCAAGGTAATGAGCCATCATGAGCTGGTGTTTACTTGCCAAGGTGAGGAGAATATTCTTAAAATTGTGCACATCATGTACAATCCCTTTGAAGTAACTATGTTTGGCCTCAAATCTCATTGTCCATAGCTCGATCAATGGGCCAAAGCACTGAACCAAGTAAGCGTAGTGTTCAATATAATGGTGCTTTGGTTTGAATTTGAAATCAGGGAATGTTTCCTTAATTAGCTGTCTGTGATCAAGAATTTTTCTGTGTAGCCAGGCTAGAGATGCTGATGAGAATTCTGATGAAACAGCCAACTCAACTATCTCTTTCAGGTCCATTAAAATCTCCCATGATGGTTCCTGCTCTGGCACATAATGGCCAATCATTAATGGCAAAAGACGAAGCAATGCCCAGTTTTCATGTCCGTTCCCACCTACAGTTTTCTTTGCAAAGCTAGACTGAGCAATGACCTTGGGCTGGTTCACTTTATCTGAGTGCAAGTAAGGGAAGGACCTGATACAAGTATTAAGAACACTGAGTGTAAAATACCTCTTTGTAATGAGTTCCTTCAAGCAAACAGCCAACTCATAGGGTACAACTCCCTCCAAGAGGTCATGTAATAGATCCGGTGGAAACCCTGTTACAGGATGGAAAGAGGACAGGTGTTTACCAAGGACACACTCTTTTTTCACACCCAGCTTACAGCCAAGTTGATCATTGTCTCTCAGTTCTGCTAGGATGACATTATGCTGTTCAATGGTTCTTAATGGGAAAGAGCTGGCATCCGCTGTCTGTATTTCATCTTTAGAAGCTAGACAAAATCTGCAGGGATTTCCTGCATGAAAGTGTTCTTGGAAGCCAGCAAGACTGTGGGCTCCAAGATTGTCAGCACATACACAATACACAGTTCCCTTGAGGTTAGAATTGAGAAGTTTGACAAACACACCTTGCTGTTCTAGGCGACCTATGTCTTTCACCAGAGGATGAAAAAACTTCTCATAGCCAAAACTCTTCACATCACAGCTTTTCCCAAGCAGAGCAAGTTGTATTGAGGGAAGAGTGGAACGGAACTTCACGGGCAAATTCAGTAGTATCCAATACACAGCAGTGATCTTATGGACCTTCCGTGATGTTCCGAGCGGATTACAGACCTCAAATTCATCAATATAAATAGCAATCGAAATAGCATCACTCTGACAGCCTAATCGTGGATTTCCTTTGAAATACTGCCCACTACGTGTTGACTTGTACCATCCTGGCAACTCCTCCTCGAGGAAAACTGCTTTTTCCAAAACCTCTTCTCTGTTTAACAAAACCTCAATAACTCTTAGAACCGAGACATAGACAAAGCTATTTTGATGCAGTCCATCATAAAGATACTCAACTGGGTCAATCACTTGAAAATTTCTTTTGAAATATGCTTCTCTTCTATGTTGTGTTGAAAGGATACCGTTCTCTGAAGTGCTGTGATATAAAGGATTTATATTGTACACAACTTCTGATATTTGTTCCTTTAGCTCCTCCCTTAATAAAGCATCAATGAATTCATACCTCCTTAAAACATCATCAATAGCGCTCTTTGCAGTAAGTTTTGAGAAAGACAAAATAACATGAATTTTAGTTAATATTTCTTGGGCTGATGTTTTCGAAATGTGTAATATTGTCTGCATGTAAAGTAACAGTGAAGCAAACTTGATTTCAAGGCTGAAATAGTCCAGTGGCTCTGGGTAGGACGTCTCAGACACAGGGCAAACTACTGGAATAGGGTCACTGGCTGTAGATTGTGGATCAGGTTGAGGATCATCTTCGACAGACAAGAGTGGTTCAATATTTAAAGACACATCTTGCTGAGATGTTACAGATAATCTAAAATCTTCAAGTGAAAGAGACTTGTGCTTCCTCGAAATGTGGCTCGTAAATGTTGAAAGAATATTTGTGCTAACCTGGCAGTTCCTAAAAGGACACTTCACAGCTTCTTGATTTCTCAAATGGCTTTTGATGTGATTTAAAAATGTTTTAGGTTGGCAAGTATCTCTAAAATCACAGGCTTCGCACACAAAATTAAAATTGGCTGCTTGTTGTGGAAATGGTCTGTGTACTCGTGACAAATGTGACTTCAACGCACCTGGAGTTCTGAAAGTGCAAACGCACTGAGGATGGAGACAGGGCAACGGACTAGTGCGTCCTTGATAGTGGCAGAACAGGTAGTGCTTGAGAAGACTGTCAAGACTGGGACTCTCAAAGCCACACAGCTTACATTGCATTCCAAACCTGCAAACAGACACAAAAAATACAGTTAAAATGTATTACATTCAATAATCCTGAAATAAGATAAAAGAAGAATTCAAGAATTCTTACTGAAAATCTATGTAAAGTAACTTGTGATTGAATGAAAATGCAGTGCTAGTGTGTCCTGCTTACTATGCAATGGAATAATACAATTATAATGTAAGCAAGCATCTTTTGTAAAGTTAAGCTCCGTTTTTCTGGGACTGCTGCAAAATAGTCCAATAGCTATATGATCATAATACACGTACAGTGAAAGTACGATTTGATTTGTAAGAGAAATTACTTTCCTTCCTGGAGATTTGATGTTTGACTTGCTTAAGTCAGGCTAACAATACTGACACAACGTTTTGCAAACCTTCCTAATGTTAAATGTTGCTATAGAAATCGCAACCTCTCAGGAAACACATTCATTTAACAACTCGAATTATTTTAGTAGGCATACACTTAGTAAACACTTCATATACCGAATAACACCGCTATATTTCTAGAAAATTCTGAAATACAATGCTATCATTAGTTAGTTGACATTAGCGTAAAGTTAACGTCATGCCTCCCGCCACTTTAAGGTCACTATACTAAGTTATTTAGCAACGTCGTTAAGGTAAACCAAACGTACACATGCTGTTACCAATGTCAATTAGTTCATTCTAAGAATACCTTTCACACCGACATTACTAAAATGCTTATACTTTCATTTGGTAGTGAGCTAAACGGGAAGCAAAGACTGCAAGATGGCTAATATCTCATGGTAGATGTTAGCAAGCATGGGGCGTTTGACGCGAAACTCCGGTTAGGAAAATCTAATTTATTCTCTAACTGCAACTTTACATAGTAATAGTTTCTGTTCAAACTATCCAATATGAGGTAAAATCAGTGGACAAAGTGCAAAAGTAGCGGTGTTTCTTACCTTTACGCTTAACAAACATCCAATACTAATACCGGCACTGAAATTCGGCAGCCATTTCCATCCTTCGAATCGGGGAGAGGGAGAATGTTTGCGCGTGCGCATTAACAGAAAGTACGGAATGTCAACTGTGTCAACGAAAACTGAAGAACGCAATTTAACAAAACTTACTTTCCCATTTCTCTTGAACATCAGATGAAGAACAATAGTTAAACCCATGTTTATAAGTGATATGAACTTTTCCTATGTATATTTGTTCATTCAACATTGCATCTTGATTTCAGTTTACAATTATGCAAGTTCTGTTTTTTACAGTGTAGACTGTCTCCCCCCAGCTGCGTGATAGGACCTATCAGGCTAATTAGGTTGTCTCCCGAGAAACAACCTTTACATGTGAATGTGTGCATGTGTATGTCTGCGCACATGTGTGTGTACTTCTGTAAACAAACACTCTGTCCTTGCGAGTCTGTCCGAGTTTTTAAAATGTCACAGTATGTTATCTGAGCTCCTGCGACAGGACAGTCACGTCAGGCCAAATGTCTGGTAGAAAAGGGAAATGTTTCAGACTCTTCCAAGCCCCTCCCATGTCCTATACCATACCCTCCCGTTCTCTACACACACACACACACACACACACACACACACACACACACACACACCCCTCTACCCCCTCTTCTCACACACACCCAACACAAACACACACTTGCACACACCCTCCCCACCCTATCGTTACTTACAGGATTTATCTCTAATTTCAAGCTGCAACACATTAAACGTCTTGCCTGGATGACTTCATCATGAAACTAGAGCTTCTTTTTTACAGCGTCATTAACCGTGTCTTAACCAAGACTGAGCCACATGCTCTGTGGCTGACTGATCTTTGGTAAGATAAAAGCAAGTCACCAGAGAAGGCAAGGCAATTGGCAAATGCCCACTGTTTAGGTAAAGAAAGATTTCACCAGTGATCTTCTATTACAGCTCTGTCACTCACACATCTGTCTAGACATACTTTTTTGCCAAATAGAAGGGGAAAAACACAAAATAAAGAGAGAACATTTTGTAGCTCTAATCCTGTTTTTGAAAAAACAAAACATACAATTACACATGGAAATGTCTACATATAGTCTCCTTTTTTTGCTAAAAAAAACCCTTATCTTTTCCCCTTACTGTTTTCCCACCATAGCAGATTTACAACCAGCCCTTGTTAAAGCTCAATATACCATCACCAGGTGTTCAGCTGATGTCAAAGGGCAGCAAACAGCCCCATAAGTGCACTCCTGGGAAAAGCTGAGGCTCCTTTTTAGGGCAAGACCTCTCTGGCCTGGTGGCAGCCCTGTGTCACGTCGTTTTCCCTGCTGCTCCTTCCTCTTCAACACTTTCCCATCTGACCCCCCTCCGCTCCGAGCCACACGAGTCCACCATCGCCATCTCTAGGTCAGAGGTCAGACTTACAGCCATCAAACACCCGCAACACATTTGCCCGGGTAAGCAAGCTTTCTCTCCAAGAACCCGCATGTGTTACGGGCTTAGCTTGTGCATTTGGCCCCCAGAAAGCTCGGCGACAACTGTTCCTGAGCCAGTACCTGACAGCTGTTAGTGGAGGGCAGAGACTGGGTGTGAGGCTGGAGAGAGGGGTGTTTCACTCTGAAGTGAGCTGTATCCTAGTGCGCTGCTAAACTTCACTGACTCTCCACCCGAAAGGGCTTTTTCTTTTGTCCTAGTGATCCCACAGCTACATCATCGAGGGAGATTTCGTTTGAAGCTTTGGATGAAAGAAACAAATGGCCATGTAATGACCGCAGTATGACTACAAAGCGTTTTTGTTTTTATTTGCGATATCTGTGAAGCTGTGCGAAAGACAGTTGCTCTAGGGGGCTGTGATTGTTTTTTTTTTGTTTTTTTTTCTGGTGGTGGTTCTGAATCTCCGAGCGCGTCGCTTCATTGACCATTTTACAGACGAGCGCCATTCTGAGGACATCAGAACAACTGAGGTGAGTTCCGCATGGCGTGTTTTCCTTTTCTTCTTTTTTACTGTTTTGGTCTGGGAGCATTACCTCATTCAATAGAGGCTCTCTGATCCAGGGGGTCACTGTGGGGTCTCTCACTGTCTCTGCCACTCTTTTCTCTTATCTCCCCCAGCCCCTCTGTTCTTGTTCAGGGAGGAAGTTTTGACAGCCAGATTTTACAACCTCCTCCCCGCTCCCTCTGCACATGCTCTGACAGACAGAGAGCCCTGGTGACTTCATCCCTCATTCACGAAACCTCCTCCTTCCACCCAGCTCTTTTTTTTCCTCCTTTCTTTTTCCCCCCTCCCTTCCTCTCTCTCTCTCTCTCCCTCTCTCTCTCTCTCTCTCTCTCTCTCTCTCTAAACGGTGAAGCCAGGCAGCATGCCAGCCGTTTTCCTCCTCCTGCGCTCCCTGGTTATCAGGCTCCTCAGTAGCAAATTAGCGGGCTCGGCGGTGCAGTTCCTCCGCAGAAGCCTCTCCACGGCCGTGTCCCACCTCGGCACAGCGCTGCGTCACGTCTGGGACCGGCTGCGCTCGCAGGAGTCCAAGGAAGCCATCCTCGGCTGCGTGCTCTGCATTCTCAACATGCACAAGAAAGTGGACAACTGAGGGCTCTATTTTTGGACACGGCTCACCTTCTTCTTCTCTCTATCTCTCTGAAATTTATATTTTTCATTTTTGTTGGAAGAAACGAGTGGAAAAGAGAGAGGATGAAAGTGAGTGGACTTCTGTTATGATTATTATTCATATTTTGTTTTGTTTTTAATATTTGTCTACACATGAAGAAGAATTTGTTTGAGGGGGAACAATGTCTGAAAGTATTGTAAGGAAAGTCCAACCATTCACTATCGGGACCAAGCTCTCAGTGCCATCCGTACCAAAGTGTCCAGACTTCACAGAGGGCTACTTGCCCAGCCAGGCACTGGACAACTGCAAACTGCGGCACAATCTGAACAACCATGTGTCTCTTTTCCTGGGACGAGCTCAAGTGCGCTCTGGGAACTCACGGCTAGTACCACCACCACCACCACCAGCACCATCACCAACATCATCTTCATCGACCACAACGACTTCACCACACACAACGACAACAACAACAACAACAACAACAACAACAACAACAACAACTCAGGTTATCCCAGCAAAACACCAGCAGCAAAACATGGCTGAGGAGGACCATCTGAATAGAAACGCCATCAGCCCAGGCTCAGCAGCCTCCAGGTCCATTCGGAAGATCACTATCTCAAGCAGCCCAGAGAGCAACACACCCCGGCCAGACCAAGGACTAAGCATCCCACGGGTGAGAGTCAACCCCCAGGTAGAAAACAACAATAACAACAACAACATCACAACCTCCACCTCCAACCCACAACTGCCTCGGATAGTTGGAGTGAGCTGTGAAAATAAACCCAGCTCTCATTTCAAGGTACTGAGCACAACTTGGCAATATTATCAGTGTTCTTACTACAGGTTGTTAGATTTAGAATATCACAGCTTGAAAACTATGTTTTGAATATCTATGTTGCTGTGATTAAGACATTAATTAATTAAATCAGTCTAGCGCATGTACTAGACTAGTTTAACACATTGTATTAAATGGAGACAAAAGATAGGCTAGTTGTTTATATCAATAATAATTTAATAGACAGTAAAAACATTGCTTTCAAACTGTTGCCATTGTTAATAGACGCACGTGTGATGCAACTGGATGTAACCGCACGGTTTCTCAAATGTATTATGCCCAGATTAATCTCAACAGAAGTATTGCAATCACAAGATAAATCACCCGCCTATGGAAACAATGACCGCTGTGCTGGAATCACAGTGTATACAGTTTAGGCTAATGGATAAAACATGGTGCGTCCTTGCTACTTACAGTCGGGTACAGAACAAGTAAACCCTCAAGAGCAGGCGTCCCAGGTAATAGCTTACTAGTGCGTTCGTGTCAGGTCTTTCCGTCGGCAGTTTTCGCAACACTCCTGCACCTGACTGTTAGCAATATTATGTTCAGCTACCACAAGTAAGGATAGAGGGAAAATATTACTACAAATCAGATAAGAAGCGAATGGTGTCAAATGAATGGGTTGTTTGTTGTTTCAAATTGTCGTTGCTGGTTAATGTCACCATATAAAGCATGCACATTTCCTGATGTTGCGGCAGACTATTCATGGCCAAAATTAATCCACTTTTCCATATGGGCTTATTTTTTTTATCATTGCTATAGCTGATGTCATAAATTGTCCTTAATCTTAAAAATGGTATAACTGAAGACCCATTGTGTTCAAAATACAGCAATACAGCAATACAGCAAAACAGTTGTCAGGAGGACAATGGTCACATTGTAGTATTCTCTGAAATGTGTACTTACTAGCCTAATGATGAACAGGAAAAGTGCATTATTGAGAAATTCCTTGGTAATAAGGATGAGCTCATATTCCTTCATCCCCATCCCATTTAAACTTGACTTATGCAAGACAGCATTGCATAAGACTGTATCACGTTATCCTCAGTTTTTTTTCTGCTTATCATCCAAGTTTATGTCAGCATTGCAACAGGAAAATGTCAGTTCATTGTGGCGCAAGTTAGATGATATGAAATGTTAAATACTCTCTTTTCAAATAGGCATTGGACGACTTTCAGAAGCTTCAGTGAGTCACATTAAAACGCGATTGACACGATAGCCTACATTTATTTTGGCACTGGACATTGCTACTCTATTGTAGGTTATAAGTTAGCATGGTCATTTTGTAGTTTTAAGTTGGCTATCTTTCTGTCTTAGGTTTTGCTTCGGAAAGATTCTGATGAAGACAAACAGAACAACAGTGTTCAAGAAACGAGAGGGAAATACCAGTGTGTTCCTCAGGTGACTTTCTGAACCATTCTGTTCCGGAGTAGGAAATAGAACCTTCCTCTTGTTCTCTCCTATCCAATTAACAAATAGACATTTGCTCACCGTGTGATTCTGACTGGGTTAGCTTTAAGTGCTATCAAAGATTTTGTTTTCTTTTTGTCTTTTTTCAAACTACATCACCCTGTTTGAGTGATGTCCTCTGCCATAGAGATAAATTATTCATGCACAATGTCATTACTGTATAATTCCTATATGCATAGACATTGCTCAAAGGCAGGGCTGTTCTCTCTCTCTCTCTCTCGCTCACACACACACACACACACACACACACACATACACACGCGCGCACGCACACACACACACACACACACACACACACACACACACACACACACACACACACACACACAGAGCGATACTGTAGAGAGAGGGAGGCCTGCGTGCGTGGGCACACACACACACACACAGACACACAGTCTCTCGTAGATGAATGAAATTAAATATTCACCATGAGTCACTTTAAGAGTGGCGTGTGCTCAGCCTGATCCAGATGTACATATGATAATGGTCTTTTGGAATTTAGGATGTGATGTCATAGCCACAGCCGCCAAGCTTAGGCTTATTGTTTTACGGGACATACAGGAGGGGAAAGAAGTGGTGAAATTTTTATAACAGTTTAGAGTCAGCATGGGTTGAAAGCCTCAGACAGAAGGGCAACCCTTTAATGGGACCTTCCTGTGGTTCGACCACCTGTATGGTCGGAGGTACCCGAATAAGGCTGAGCCGTGAGGCCCGTGTTTATTTATGTGATGCTGTGGCCTTTTTCGACTTGGGGGGGGGGGGGGGGGTTAGGTGGAACTGGATGCACTGCCGCTGTTCCAAGTCTTGAGTCATCCCGAGGAGCAGTCAACGAGGGAATGAGAGAGCGAGGGAGGGAATGGGGACTGCTCCTCCTGGCCTACATCAGCCCCAAACACACACAGAGGGCCTTGGGTTTAGTTTCCCGCGTGTGGAAAACATGAAGTCAGAGTGTGGAGGACAGGACAGGACATGACAGGACAGGACTGGACACACAGTGGGCCCGTATAGAGCACCAGGTGATATTCTCTCAGGAGGAGCAAAGCCAAATAAACATCAGAATTGTGTTTTATTCCACTTGAGTGTACCTCCCGGAATAGTTACAGTAATGATAATTTTGCTAAAAATATGTAAAGATATTCATGGATTTTCATGGCTCTGCTTGCTGTGGGGTCTGTATGCAGAGAACTGATAGAGTCCAAGAGGTGTCAAGTCCCCTCTTGTTCTCCCAGATATTTCCTGGCTGAGTAAACCATATTACCACAACTCCTCTGCGCCATCCCTGATGTCATTACCATAGGACATAGTGCTGATTGTGCACTTTTGGGCGACATTTTGAGGCCTGAGGTAATGAACACATGGTTGCCATAGCGGCCTATTGTTTCAGCGGATTTAATTGGCAGGTTAACATTTTTAGGGCTGACACAGGGAGTAATGTTTTTTTCTGCTTCCTGGGAGACGAGACGAGAGATGAATGCATGTCTTCACTCCCGATTACTTTTAATATATGAATACATGTACTGTATGTTAGTGGACACAAAACAAACTGTACTGTGTAAATAGATGTAATTCATTTAAATATTTGAAGCAGCTTTTTTTGTACAACAAACAAACAAACAAACAAATGTATGAATATGCACAGTATGAATGATGAGTGTGGTGGATTTTCACAGATTCACACACTCTGAATCAAACCAAACATACTTTGTCACCCCGATGTGACTGGCTTCAGACTCTTTGTAGCCTTGGTGGCATGCTGTAACTGGGTTACCAATTCTGTGCAGCCGGCTATCACACCTTAGTCATCACCAGTGACGTAATCTGATTCTGTTTTAGCCGTGTGGTTTGTGGCTTTGTCTCCGGCAAAGCCTGCCCTCTCCAAATGTTCCCTGAAGTTTTGCTTTGGAATGTTTGTTAACATATCTGTCCATCACATCCGTTTTCATCACCCCGCACAACATGACTTCACCCAAGACAGCGCTAAGGCTCTCGCCGATACAAAGGCAACCCAAGACATATACAGAACATTCACTTTTATTGATGCCTCTAAAGTGCTGTGAGCGGTTGGTTCGGATGACTTCATCGTGCCTGTTTTGATGTTCTCACAGACGCCAATCTTCAAGGCCCTGTCACTGAAAAGAGATCTTCCAAAGGGTGAGAGTCCACCGAGTGAGAACAAGGACATGCCACCAAGTTCTAAAGGCACAGCAATCCAGGACGATCACTGTTTCGCCCAGCGCAATGCCCTCTTTAACAAGGAGATATCTCAGGTAGGCTACCCATACTATAATCATTTCCATACAAATACCAACGCACTCAAACAGTCTATTTAAAATGATTAATACTTAACATTATTTTTTATATATTTCCTCTCTGCTCAAAGTGTATGCTCAAAGTGTACTAGCATTAGCTCAGGGCTGTTCATGGTACATTTCCACAAGTAATGAAGAATTTGTTTTCTGTCATGCCACTGAGTCTATTTGTACCAAGGTTTGGACTGAACATGAAAACAAAGACTAAGTGGAAAATAAAATTAAAAAAAGAACAAGGGGAAGTTCCTCCAGCCAAGCCTTTGTGTGAAGCACTCATTATTTTAACATGATGAGACTCCTGGCACAGAGTCCTGTGGGGTCTTGTGTGAGGTTGACCAGGGCTTGGCTGTGGAAACAAAACACACACAGTCATGCTCTCACTCTCTCACACACACTCACACACACACGCACACACACACACACACACACACACACACACACACACACACACACACACACACACACACACACACACACACACACACACACACACACACACACACACACACACACACACACACACACACACACACACACACACAATAACACAGACACGCAAATACACATGATGAACATGGAAACAGACTATCCCTGTCCGTTGACCTTGTCTAAAGGTTATCCTTCTCTTTTTTTGTTTTTCTTTTGTTCCGCCTCTGTTCTTTTCGGTTACAGTGCATGAGAGCAGGCAGAGCAGGCGAGCGAGCAAGCAAGCAGGCGATTGAGAGCAGAGGGAGGAGAAGGGGGGGAATAGTCACAAGAGGAGCAATTATTTGAGGATGAGATCATTGTTTGGCTTCATCCCTTCACGCCTTTGGCCCGCGGAGACCAACCAAGGCAGCACTCGCTCTCGTGTTATCTCATCGCCATGCGGGCTCCAACCTACATGGACATATTTCTGTGGGTTCGGCTCAGGGCCACCAGGCCCAGCTGGCGGGAGCCCTAGTCTGCCTGCTCCACCAGCCAATCCAGTGCAAGATAATTGAGCTGCAATAACAGCGAGTAGGGGAAATAACTTTGCAGGGATGTATGCGTGCGGAGAGGATGTATAACTCGCTGTCGGTGTTAATAAACTGAAGCACCATTGGTTTTTACAGAGCTGCCGCGCGTTTCTACGGAAACCGTCCCGGCGAGCGTGTTTTTTTTTGTTGTTTTTTTTACCAGCCATTGGCACTCTGTTGGTGCAGCGCAGCGATGCAGGCCAGTGGTAGCGTTTGATGAATGCGTTTATTGCAGCATTGCATGGCTGTGCAAAAACTGTTAAAGTACAAACTCTGAACTAGAGACATGAAAGTGTCTGCTTTCCAAAAATGAAATAGAGAGCGAGAGAGGTCACCACAACATCTAACATAGCCATTCATAAACTTCCTCTGTGAAAATGCTTGAGGATCATCCTCTAAAAAGCAGCTTGTCTTCTTCACATTTTTTCATTTATATATCCCACCAAAAAAGAGACGAATGACTGGGCTGAATTGAAGGAGTGAAGATGGTTTTTGTGGCCTATGTGTCCAGTCCAAATCATAGTGTACATGGTCAACAGAAAGTATTTGCGTTTAGTTAATTGATACCTAGACACAGTTTGGGTTGGTTGGGTCCCTGGAATTTGTTTTCCAGCATGCTCAAACTGTGATGTTTCAAAGCAAAGAAAAAAAGAAAGTTTATAAATGGTAGTCTGAGAACTGTGCATGAAAACAAGCATGCCCCAGGAGGAGATAGTGGTTCAGCTATTTTAGCGCCTCAGAAGACGGTGAAAGTGATGGCATTTCTAAAAAAAAAATGCACCATTGTTTTAAGTGGAAAGAGGAAGAAAACAAAGGCATTTCACTTCCTGGATGAAGTCATTTATGCAGCAAACATCGCCATGGGAACTACTGTGATGTGATAGGGGCGGCCATGTTTTCTCAAGCTTTGAAAACAGAAATACCTTCGAGGCCCAAGGGAGCTATTAAAGTTAATGACTGTTCTCTTTAGAGAGGTGACATCATATTTTAATTTCATGCAAAAACTCAAGTGTGGTTGCCAAGCTATGCTATGATTTTTTTTTTTTACAGAAGTTGAACTGTGCTCCCTAGTCTCAGCACATCTGAAGGAACATTACTGAACTAATGACAAAAATATCTGGCCTTGCGACTGTGGCCATGAGGCAAAAAAAAAAAAAACCTAAATCAGATTTAAGGACAGGGAATAAATTCACCTAACCACAAAAGAAAGACCAAAACAATCTTTCTCTGTTCCGTCCCATTACCTAAAGTAACAGGAATTTTTCATTGAGGGATATCGTACTATTTGCAGGCGAACGGCCGCTTGATGTACAACTGCAGTTCCGCGGCACTCAGACATTTTGACTTGGGTGGGCTTCTATCTGTACAGACCAGTCATACATTGTATTCATACCAAATAAACACGCACTGATCCTCCAGTCTTGCCACCTGTTTTCGATTCACACCATGCAGATGGAGCCAGAAAAGGGCTGTTTTAGAGACTTATGCAACCGTCTTTGCAGACTTGCCAAAAGAAACCTCTGCCTTGGATAGCATGACACTGGAAAGAAAGGTGACCTCTGTGGTGCGTGGTTCTGAAGTGTTGCTCCACATAAACAGAGAAATGACAGTCATACTCTTGCCCTGCACGGCAATGCAGAGAGCCTGATTCTCTCTCTCCCTCTCTCTCCCTCACTCTCTCTCTCTCCCACACGCACACATCTACAGTACACACCAGTAATGTGGGCTTATAGTCTCTGCAGCAGCGGCATGCAGCAGCTACCTCAGATGTATTCAGCAAAGCTTTACCTAAACTGTTTGGGTAATATAATGTTTCCAGTGAGCAGTCCACAGAGGGAAACTATGAATCGGGTCCAGTGGCTGGAGGAGTTGTACAGCAGAAGTTAACAGAGAAATCTGACACACACACACACATAAAACTTCCACTTCAGGACATGTTTTGGCCGTAGAAATGAATAAGAGTACATTTCTCTTGACAAAAAGGAATAAGTAAGTTTAACAAAAAAGCAAGTAAGTAAACATTGATTCTTTCATTCAAGAAGTTGAATGAAAATAAAGATCTTAGTGTAGAAAAGTGATCTTGCAAGATCTTCGACTGAAAGACCCCTTCACATGCACAAAGTAATTCAGCTTCAGAGATATTAACATCTACGACGATTAAAAAAAAAAGATATGCAATGAACAACAGCTTGTCTGTTGCTGAGCAGTGTCAGTCTCGCCAGTATCAACCCGCCAGATTCAGTGGTCAATTATACTCTCGTTTACGGAGATATACCTTTGGTGTGCCTGCAGGCTGAAGCATGGATCAAAGGGAAACTGAGGGACTTGAAGGACGGGTGTAATATTCAGAGATCTCCCCTCACAGACTGGGAGGAGGTGTCTCAAACCCTCCAAAGAGACCTCAAGGACTTTGAGAATACCCTCATTCAGCTGAACCAGGTGAGAAGCTTTCCACTTCCACAAGGTCCCAAAACATGTAGCATTGCGGATATCATCCTGAGCAAGTGGTCTCAGAAGCTGAACCCACCTTAAAAGATCTGGAATATTAGACAGTTCCTTATTTTAGTAGTTGGATTACAGTGTGCCCTGGGGGTTCCTTCACAGTGTAAGACTCGATGGAAAGATTGTGTTAAAACATCTTGTAGCGTTTACGCTGTGTCACAAACCAGTTGCGTCCAGTATGGAACTGGAACAGTTTGTGTTATCTTCTGTTTTGGAATAAAAGTTTGTATGACGTTCGGTAAAGCTGTTGTCCCTTGCACAATCACAATGTAAGAAGTCCAGAGGGCAAAGAGAGAGAGGGAGAGAGAGAGAGAGAAAGAGAGAGAGAGAAAGGGAGAGAGAGCAAAAAGAGTGGAGGAGAGTGCGAAGGTTCTCTTCCCAGCCAGCCTCCATCACTAAGACACTGTTTATTCTTGTAGTCTCTGGAGAGGTTGTTTGGAAATGGTACATTGCTAATAATTAACCTCCTCTGACTCCGGAGTGCTTGTGAGGGCCACGCCGGAACTCTGCACTGATTCCGATGCGTGTGAGGCGAGGTGGAGGAGTGCCAGCATTTGTCTCGTTAACATGACCTTCTGCAGTACTTTCTCTAGGGTCTAAAAACTCCCTCTGTCTATTGTTTCATTGTATTCATATGGCGGTGATAGACAAATGAGAATATTATGTACTAAATATGTTATCTTAAGTTTATGTAGCTAGTTATTATCTAGCTGGCTGGATTTTGACTGACTTCAGTGATGCCAAATCATGCTTTTGAAGTGCACATATCTGTGTGATTCCTATTTTGACTAAAGAGATTCAGTAGTTGAGTCAGAGGCAACTGATGACTCAACAGTGAAGTTTGGGTTTGTAGAACATTATTTGCTGGCTCAAAACATAATCTAAGGTTAAAAAGTAAAAAAAATTGACTGATGCAGCAGATGCTTTTATCCAAAGCGACACAGACTCACAACAGCGATAACTGAACCCGAGTCAACCGATTGTCAGACAGTACACCAAAAATATTCCTGACACTAGTCTATCTATTTATGTAACTCATGAACACATCAATTGTCTTTGGATAGATGGGCGATCAGTTGCTGTGTAAGACCAACCCTACCTCGGACCTGGTGAAGAAACAGCTGAGTCAGGTGAGGGACCAATGGCAGAACCTCAAACAGACGGCGGCCAATCAGACCAAAGCTCTGGGGGGAGCCAAGAACCTGCACGAGTTCAACAGAAAAGTCGAGCGTCTAGAAGCTTGGATCAAAGAAAAGGTAAACTTCACAGTTTCCCACCATCTCTTCCCCATTGCTGTGTTGCCGTGTTGAGTTCATCACATGAGTCTTGCATTACTGTGCTATTCTCACTGGCTTTTCTTAAATCCTTCCTTACAGTCTTGTAGTTAGATAGGCTACTGTCGGGACAGCAATATAGACATGAAATGTGAAATGCCTATGCATTGCATTGAGAAGTAATGTCGGATTTCTTTGTGGTTTCTTTTGGCTGTAAATGCCATTGGGCATGGTTTCCTTTGATTTAGCCACATACTTGTGCTTTGTGAACCGTGGCTGTGAACCATGTGTCATGGGATTAAATTCAAAGTAGATAATGTTGTTTAACGAGATCTATCTGTTTTTCATCGTCCCATGGTAGCCGGGCTAATTTAGAACAACAGTAGCGGCGCTCAAAGAAAAACAATGGTTTGTTAGAACAACGGGAAGCTGTTAAGCGTCAACTTTCTGTACGTGTCAGCAGGAAGAGGAGCAGTCGCTGGCCAACCTCCTCGGGGAGAACATTGACAAAATGCAGCTGACGAGGAGGATCTTAGATTTGAAACAGGTGAGTGCTTCCAAAAACACTCTCTCTCTCTATCTCTCTCTCTCTCTATCTCTCTCTCTCTCTCACTCTCACTCACACACACACACACTCAGGGGAAGACCGACCTTCCCACTGGAGTTCATATGGCTTTGGGGGAAAATGGTTTTAGCATGACGTGATAACTGGCTGTGAAATTGATTCAAAGCAATGATACGGCTTTGTTTATTTGAACCCCTTTCAAGGATGAGCAGTTGTATCGCAATCTTCATGAAGAAATCAATCACTTGGCTTTGAAGCTGGAGAAACAAGGGAAGACGGAGGGACGGAACATCTCTTCTCGAAGGAAGCACATTAATAAAATGTTAGTAATGTAATGAAAGTCCCTCGTGAAACACATGGCAGGCTAAGCACTCCAATCTAGGTCACAGTACAGCTCACCACCTACGTTTGTATCCTAGGTGGTTGAAGGTCCAGTCTCTCCTCAAGGACTATCATGAAAACCTGCAGCTTGCACTGGATGTCTCCTCCTTTTATCAACAGGCAGATAACATTATGGGCGCCATCAATAACATGGTAATTTAAGCTGTTATAGCCATGTTTGTAATAGTACAAATTTGGAAAGCATTTTACATGCCTGGAACTGATTGAACAACTCATGCATTCCCCAGCGGAGAAGCATATCTGCAAGTCCTGGTCAAGCGAGCGGCGGAGATGGAGAGATCCGAGACATAGCCAGTCAGATTATGGTGAGTCGAAAAGTTCAGCTTTCGCTTTGTGCAACAGGTTGTTCTTGTCATTCGTGAAACGGGTTCTGAAATGTTCGAAATGCCTGTTGTGTTCCTGTACTGTACTGCCAATGACCTCCTGCGTATCCATTCACACCAGATGCTCGACGTGACCGTCTCTCAGCTGTCAAATCTCCACCCTTCCCTGGCTGCCAGGGTGACCCAGAAGCAGGGCGAGGTCAAAGACTGCTGGGCCCTGCTCCAAAAGGCTGTCAGGTAAAGTTTCCATGGTGACCACCAACACTTACAGGTGTTGTCCCTGTTAAGACATAAATGATTTCATCCTGCAATAAGGAAACTGTATGAAATTCTCTTTCTCTCTCTCTCTCTCGGTCACTCTCTCTCTCACACACACACACACACACACACACACACACACATACACACACAGGCACAAAGACTATTCAAATATGAATTATGAATTAATGGTGTGTTTGATATGCAGAAGTAGCCTATATTGGAAAAGTATGTGTGTATGTAAATCATTTCAGAGGACTAAGCACCTGCAGCCCTACCTTCCACAAAAAAATAGACAAGCCTTTGACTGGAAATTGTGAAATCTTGCTTTAAAAAAAAATACAATCTGGAGGGATTCTGGTAATGAGAACCCCATAAAGTACTTTCTCAAATACTTAACTTTTGACTTTATTTCAAACATTTGCTTTTAATTTCTTTGATTATTCACTGAATTAACTCGGTCAAACTGCCTTTCCAGTTGAGTGCAAGAACCACAGAGCCCCCTTTTTTAGAATAACTGTTTGCTCACAACAGAAAGAAATGTTGCCATAGCATCAAGCCAAGCGTTGAAACTGAATATGACATACATTTACACTAGGCTTCCAATAAATACAGTATGTACTTAACTGTACATTAACTCTTATACAAACCAGGACTTTAGGTAAAGGTCTCCAAGGGTCTGATAATGATAATTCTGTTAACACATGGCATATAGACCCTATTCAGACAGGCTGGTAAGTCACTCATAGACAGCTTGTTATTGTGTTGCATATGCATGTAAAGGAAATGATAAGTGACATGTGGATTATTAGTATATGCTATGTGCTCAGCACTTATTGGTTGATAGCCACAACATAAGAGCAGCTGTTGTTAATGTTGGATAATTTAACCTGTTTCCAGTTGACCGATTTCCAGTCCAAATAGCCTCGCTGAAAGCAATAATTTGTAAATGGAGGGCTGAGCTACAGCTAGGTAAACAACAAATCATTGTCCATGTCAGTGCGAGTTGACTTTTTAAGTTTAATTCTTTTTTCTCAACAGTGAGAGATCTTTTTTTTCTAGATCCAGATATTAGCCACTATTGTAAAATCGTATCTGTTCTCAAACCATCAAACTGTGTGCCTGTTTGACATGATTTAGACATTTATTTAGCCATCAATCTTTTGATGTCATGTATCTCCAAGCTATGTTTAGATCAGTCTCCAATGACATCACTCCTTACTTTTGTAGCTGTAACCTTTCGTGACTATTTTCAGTCTTTGTACACAGACTCCGGGGGCAATGTGAGAATGTTTATAAGGCTCGTAGTTCAAAATCAATCAAGGGGTTTGTGTGCAGTATGCCTGCGAGTTAGACGTCCAGATGACAGGTTTCGCTGACCCCTGAATTCTCCCCCCCGTTTTCACAGGAGCGAGAAGCCAGCTCCCCCCAGTTCCCATTTTGCCAGGGAAGACAGTGACCCGGCGACTCCGTCCAGAGAGCCCCAGTGCAGCGTGGGAACGCCGGCGCACAGGCTCATGGGAAAGGAGGTGAAAGAGGAGCAGAACCGGCTCAAGGGATGTGCGGTCAGTAGCTTGGTATTTACCACGGACATGCGACTCTATGTGTGACTCTCTTTCTGTCTGCGTGCGAGTTCCTGTCGTCTTTCTCTCTCTCTCTCTCTCTCTCTCTCTCTCTCTCTCTCTCTCTCTCTCTCTCCTCCCCTCTCCACTATTCCCTCTCTGCAGACAGGACTTGGCTGTTTGTTCCCTCGCCTGAGACGACTGAGTCACGATTGATTCAAGATGTGCGAGCAACCAAACAGCCAAGAAACTATAACCTCATGCTGCAAGCACAGACACACCTTGATCACGCTGCTGACAGACCTTTCGCTTTGGGAAGCAGCGAAATGACTGTGTTGTCTATCTGTCCGTCTCAAGCTGTCTGACATTACTCAGGCATGGCCCGGGCCAGCATCAGCCCTGACTCTCAATGGCGCGTGTAAGCCTCCGGTTTTACCCACGTGTCGGTTAACCTCCGGCCCGCAGAGACACTTTCTGCCACACACGGCATGGTCCATAGACTCTCCAACACACGCGGCCCTCCTGAATATGCAGCTTGTTAGGCCCGGGGAATGGGCAGCCGTCTGGTGTTTGCGTGTTTCCATTTCTTCTTCTCCGCTCTTTTCCTTCATCCTCTCATCCCCTCCTCTATCTTCCACTAAGAACTTGGCCCACGCGCTCCACCCTATACGCCGCCTGCCCGCAGGAAGAGATTTCGGAGGTGTTGTTTACTCTGGCGTTCTAATTCTAGACGTTTCCATGAGGGGGAACGTTAAGTCATGGCATGTGCCATGTGGCCAAACTATGCGCGCCAGAACAAACAGCCCTTTCCTCAAACTCGACGCGAACTTGAGGTTCTTTTTAAAACAGCTAAACCCTTAATAGTTTTCATATCCTCTGACATTATGGTTCGAATAACATCTGTGCAGGCTTTTTAGCCGCGTTAATGAACACGCATCAGCTTAATACTGCATGAATAGGGAAACGGTACGAGAAGGTCATTAGTGTTGGAGAGGTCCTCTGGAATACTGCTCAGCAGGTTTGCCCTCACATTGCACAATTGAGGTCTCATCTTAGCGGTGTAGATGTTTTCCTGTCTAGGTGAGCCCTTTATGAGACCATATGTTTTTAAAAAAAGACTCCAAATACAAGCTTTCTTTTACTATAAAAACAGCTTTTGGTAAATGTTGGATTTAAAACCTAGCGAGTCAGGTCGTTCATATAGCCCGTAAGTGCTTTTTAGATGTTTGCCTTGTCGGTGCCCGAAGCGAGGCTGTGCGTAGAGAGGCAGTCTCCCCGCTGGCTTCTGGCGGAGGCCCCCTAACCATCCCCTACGAATGACCCTGTGTTCTGGCACCATGCCCCCGTCAGGTCTACGCTCTATGGCACAAGAGACACATCCATTCTTTCCACTCTCCCTCTCTCTCTCTCCCTCTCTCTTTCTTTCTCTCTCTCTCTCTGTTCCCCTTTCTCACTTGCCTTTGGCTACCCTGCGGAACCATGCCGCGTTGCCGGCTGTTCCAGCTGCTGTGGCGGGCATCGTGACATCAGCGCTTGCGGCGGGCGGCGCGGGTGCTATCTCAGGTGTTTGTCTCGGGCCCCGCGGCCTGGCACCGCCCGGCACCTCTTCTTTTTTCTTTTTTTTTTTTTCCCCAAACGGAGGTCCGCCGGTTCACAACAAACAATGGGCACTTGTGTCGGCCAGCGCTTGGCAGTCGGGGGGGTTACCTGAGTGCAAGATGCGTGGGAGTTGTGCTCATTACTCTTTATGGAGAGTTTTAATAAGAGAGCGCGCGGGGGGAAAAAGAGAGAGCCGCGTCGGGCCGGGCCGGGCCGAGCCGAGCCCACAGGCCTGGTGCGGTGTGTGTGTGCAGAGTGTGCCCGTGTGGTGCCAGGGCGAAGGGAACGCCACAAGGCCCGGGCCGTAAAAGAAATGGGCCCGCGCTCCGCCCCTGGGAGCGCTGAATTGATTACAGCACATTAGGAGCGCTGGATGGCCTGGGAGCAGGCGGCAGCTGCTGCTGCTGGATGTTGATTTGGGACACACACTCTCTTCTCTCTCTCTTTCTCTCTCTCTCTCTCTGTCTCTCTCTCACTCTCTCTCGCGCCGCACTCTGGGCCAGATGTACTAACACAGCGCTAACAGCGAGTTTTAGTATACGCAGAATGCGACCGCTGTGCTTTGCTATATTGCGTGGAATTTACTAAGCTGTCACTTCATTACGTTAACTGCGGTCATCCCCGCCCGTTCCCGCCCCCTCTACAACGCTAGTTGCGTGTGTAGAGCTCAAAACACAAGCGCAGTTGAATATTGCAATATTAAAAAGAATCAAAGTTTAGCGATCATACATGATACAAAGAGATGTCAATGAGCAGCGACAGACAGAGTAGGCCTAGAAGTTCTACTAATCCACTTAAAAAAATACTTGTGAACTATTTACTGCAGATAGACTTACAGTAGCCTATGCCTGTCTAACAGATTGGGAAGTGTAGGCTATGTCGTGAAAGAGAAAATACGATTTTGGAGAGGCAAACAAAAGTTAAGGTTGCTTTTGACATAGTATAATGAAGAAAACGGATGCTCTGAATATTGATTCAGCTGACTCTAAACGGTTTTCTAATAGACGCATTTAACCGCAATTGGATTACACCTGCTTTCAGAAGGCGGAAGTTTTTCAACGCAAAATAGACGTGCGCTGTTTTCATACATATGGCGGAATACTTAATCAATCGCTATTAGCACCTCTCCTCCCCTGTACTTGCGCGTTACACCCATTTTCAGCTGATCCGCCCAGGAATTAATATGCATGACACAGAAAAGCGCAAATAGCCATTCTAAGCTCCCACGGCAGGCAGTCTGCGCGTTTCCCTCATTGCGGCTTGTTTGTACATATCCTCCCCATGTTTATACACGCACGTTACGCCTGAAATGGGCGCAAAACGTTAGTACATCTGGCCCTCTGTCTCTCTCACACATGCACAAGGAAAAATTCCTGATTTAGCAGAAAATGTTTTCTTGCCATTCACAGGTGGTTGAACGATTGGAAATGGCTCTGGTTGATCAAGGTGTTCAAGTTCATTGTTTGTGTATGTGTGTGTATGTGTGTGTGTGTGTGTGTGTGTGTGTGTGTGTGTGTGTGTGTGTGTGTGTGTGTGTTT
>NC_085011.1:21333942-21341442 GCF_963854185.1 Sardina pilchardus | reverse complement strand
CCGAGCTGAATTTCCCCTAATTCGGTGACCGCCGATGACGGCGGGACGTTGTTGTCGTCGTGCCGATTCCCTCCCCAGTGGCCGCGGCTGACGTGTCATCGCGCGTGTCGTCAGGTCTGCGCTGCAGCTGATGTCTGTTTCTGTGTCGTGTTCTCTTTTTTTCCCCACAGGGCGGGCGGGAAACAGCAACCACTCGAGCGCTGACGCTGACGGGCTGCAGCCTGGACGAGAGTGGCCAGAGCGCCACAGCGAGTGAAGTCATCGCGCGACCTCAGACGGAGGCGGAAAGGTGACCTTTTGTTTGACCCCCTCCCCTGACCTAATGTTCCACTCTGTTCTCCTACTACTCCAACCTCCATCAACCCCCCACCCCACCCCGCCTCACACCCCCCAAACCACACCCGCATCTCTTTTATGTAGACGTTAGCTAACTAGCCAAACGCTAACGAGTTGAGTTTGCTTTCTTATTTTTTCCTCTCTCCCCTCTGCGGCGGCAGGAAGCCGAGGTCCGAGGAGAAGCAGGTTGCCGTGGCAGCAGTGCCGGGGACCGGAGGGGACCACCCACAGCTCCACACGCAGCTCCAGAAATTTACCGTGTCCGCAGACAAGGTGCCCATTTCCACCTCCTCCTCCTCCTGCACCTCCTCCTGCACCTCCTCCTCCATCATTACACCAGCGTTACACAACCGTTACGCAACGCTGGCCCCGCGTGTTCTTCCTCATCTTCCCCTTCTCAGGAGAAAGAGAAGAGACAGACGGACGGACAGACAGAGAGCGAGAGAGAGAGAGAGAGAGAGAGAGAGAGAGAGAGAGAGAGAGAAAAGAGAATGAGTGAGTGAGTGAGTGAAAGTGAGAGAAAATGTTCAGAAATATCTGTGGTGTCCTCTGGGAGAGGGAGTAGTGCTCTGGTTGGCTGCGTCGGCGGCCGGCGGCCAGTGGAAGAGGCTGGAGCCCATGCCTGTGGGATGAGGTCATGACATGGAGGAGGAACACAAGACCATCTCCCTGTCTTAATTAGACATTGCGTGGCTGCTTGGAAATACTGTGCAAGCGGGCCTGTGAGTGTGTGTATGCGTGTACTGTATGAATGTGTGTGTGTGTGTGTGTGTGTGTGTGTGTGTGTGTGCATACGAGTATGTGAGTATGTGATTTTGTGTGTGTGTGTGTGTGTGTGTGCATACGAGTATGTGAGTATGTGATTGTGTGTGTGTGTGTGTGTGTGTGTGTGTGTGTGTGTGTGCGTGTGTTTGTGTGTGTGTGTGTGTGTGCGTGTGTTTGTGTGTGTGTGTGTGTGTGCGTGTGTTTGTGTGTGTGTGTGTGTGTGCGTGTGTTTGTGTGTGTGTGTGTGTGTGTGTGTTTGTGTATGAAATAGAGAGAATGTGACATCGCCACTGGCCCAGGGTCCCTCACCCGTCAGACTTCCAGGAATTGTCCCGAGCTGCGTCCGTCTCCAGCAGCAAACATGTCTGCGTCTAGACTGCCGCCAGGCCCACTCATAAGCCAGCAAGATCCCAGCAGATTTCACTGAATCCCTCGTATTGGCACAGCATGGCTCACCCCTTCCCACTGACTCTCCTGTTACTCCACACATACCCACACGCACACGCACACACACACACACATGCACACACATACACACACACACACACACACACACACAGGCGTGTTATTTTGCAGAGTGTCACCTCTCACTTGGCACTTTTGTTTCGTTTCCCCTTCTTTCATAAAAAACAGACCCTGTCCTGGCTGAAGGACAATGTCGCCATGGCAACGCAGATTTGTTACACAGTGGGCTCCAACTCCAGCTTCGAGGCGGCCAAGAGGTGTCAGGCGGTCCTGGAGCAGGACATCCTGTGCAACAGAGCACGGATAGAGCTGGTCAAAAAGGTACCAAACACAGGAAGCGCTCGCCGGCCAGAGGCGGGGCTTCCTGTTTGTCAATAACAACCTGTTACTGTAACACTATGTCCAGATCACAGTGTCTCTCAGACTAACACTGATCTAACCTTGATATAAATCAATCATGTAATAGCCGAACGTGCAGGTGATTTAATAAAGTAATACAGTTAGAGTTTGAGATGTGCAGTCCTTTTTGTAGTTTAAATAAAGTTATGCTCCACAACAAATTACACATGTGTTGGAGGACAAATTATTTCTGAAATTATGCTGGAGTGGCCAGCCAAGTAGTAGTTCCTTCTGCTGTCTGGAGGGTAGTCTGATGTTTTCTGTTTGGTTATGAACAGGAGACGTATACTATACTCACAGCCAACTGCCAAGCCAGGTAGCTGCTCTGTCAGGATATCCTCAAGTAAGGCAGCTCAAAAGTACTTGTGCTAAACCAATGCCCCTCCCTGACTGCCCCACGACAGGAGGGCCGTAGCCTGGTGAGAGCCCAGCATCCAGGCAGCGCCAAGATCAAGGAGTTCCTGGGCCAGCTGGAGGTCCTGTGGGAGGAGCTGAAGAAGCAGCATCAGAGGAACGTGGTGGTCTTGCAGGCCTCCGAGGAGCTCAACTTCAGGGTGAGCCCCCCCCGACACACACATGCACACACACACACACACACACACACACACCCTCCTCGTTTATTCACTCATCAGGCCTGTGATTACATCAGTGTAATCGCCTCACATGTGGTTGCAATCTAAGACGTGTGGGTCTGTGAATCCAATTTGTCTCGCCTCTTCTGACTCGCACCCCCTTTACTCAACCCTCTCTCTCTCTCAAAAATAAAGTCGGCAACTCCTTTACGACAGTTAGCTTGCCTTTTTATGTTTATACTAGTAATCCATTCACAGAAGGTGATTCTCATGCAGCCTGGCCCAGATTATTTAATGATACTCTCCAAGGAGCAAAACAGTTATTTCATAGATATTAATCAAAAACGTTAGCAAAGGGTTGTGGCCAACGTTGTACCTCACCTCACCGATGCCACCCACTCACCCCGTGTCCCTGTCTCCTCAGGCGGTGAGGGTCCTGCAGGCTCTGGGTGGTCTGGAGAGCTGGCTGGAGGCGGTGGAGACGTCCATCCGGGAGAGCTCGGTGGCGGGGGACCCCGAGTCCATGAGCCTGGCCGAGCGAGAGAGCTGCCTGCTGGAGCGGGAGCTGTCGGCCCGCGGGCTCCACCTGCAGACCCTGAGGCGCGAGGTGGACGTGCTCCACACCCAGAGGCACCTGCACACCGAGCTGCTGCCCGCTCGCATCCAGGACGTGGAGAGGAAGTGAGTGCCTGTTCGTATAGCCGTCTCCCCCCAATAGCGTCTAGGGGTGGCTCCCAAACACTCTCCTCGATCCTCAATGCTCGGTCCTTATGGAGTGAGATAGCTGTCAATATATTCGTGTCTATCTCACTCCATAGGTCCTCCAGGCTCGTTCTCACTGATCTATAACTAACACTGGATAGACTATCCCATTGTTGCCGCCCCATCATTCTTTATGTGGATCAGTGAGGACGAGGATCGAGGAGGGAAGGGAGGGTGTATAAAAGACCAAATGAGAGGCACCCTAGGTGTTCTTGCCATCATTTTGGCTCTCAATGACTACTGTTGGAATATGCTCGTTTGCCCTCTACTTCCATTCACCTCATCAGATGAGGGGCAGTGCCTCTTCCAGGAAATTCCCCCCTCATTCCCGTTCTACCGTAAAAATTCCGAACAGGATATTTAACAGCACAATTCATAAAGAATTCATCAGAGCAGAGAGTCTTTCCTTTAGTCGAAATGATGTAATATTGACTTACCTGGCAAGCCCGTTCTTGCAGAGGGTGTCATTAATTTCACTCCAAATTCATTTAAAGGAGGTTTCCTCATGATTTGTGACCTGTGAGTCTACCCACACTCACACTCACACACACACACACACACACACACACACACACACACACACACACACACACACACACACACAGATGCTGTAATGCTCTACTTGTGTCCGCCGAAATGAGCTTTAAGCCTGTACTCCTGCTGCAGGTGGGGTTAGGCTGTGGGGTCATTTCTCTGGACTGCTCGTTAAAAAAAGAGGCCCTGTGATGTAGTCTGCTTTGCTGGGGCTGCACCCCTGTCTATAAACACGAGGCTCAGACTCTGTAAAAGACACAGAGCTTACCAAAGAAAATAAATCGAGGAAAGGGCGCCGTTGATGCGCTTCCAGACCTGGGTTGCGGCTGGGGGCTATTTTAAAGCCTGTGTGTGTGTGTGTGTGTGTGTGTGTGTGTGTGTGTGTGTGTGTGTATGCGTTGGTTCAGGTAGAGGCTGCCTAAACAGCTGCATGACAGTTGGGATGACATCACCTCTGAGGAGTGCGGCGATTGCTGCCAAGCGGCATTGTGCGCTTAGAATAATGGCGCCTTCATGTCTTGAGCAAGAACTTTATACATCACCGTATGATCGCCAAACACCACACTGTACACAAGTCTAAACATGTTGTGTGTTGTTTGGTTTTCGGTAAGCATGATATTTTGAAATCAAAATGAGTCACTTCAGATATTGCTCAAGAAGAAACAATGACCTCTTTGCATTTACATCTGTGTGTGTGTGTGTGTGTGTGTGTGTATGTGTGTGTGTGTGTGTGTATCTAAGGTATTGTCTGAGGTTTTTAGTGTGTGGTGTTTTGATCGTTGTTTGGGTCCTGTCTCCCAGATACCAGAGTGTGCAGAGCGCGTTGACTCAGCAGAGTTCGGAGCTGCAGGACACGCGTATGCTCACCGAGTTCCTAGAACGCGTCGAGCTCGAGGAGGGCAGCTACAGCACCCTGGGAGAGGTCAGTGTCACTACACGCCCCCACATCCCTTGACCTTCAACCTTTAACCTCTAGAGGTGTAATTACACTAGAGGTGTAATTATACAGTTGAGTGTATACCTCGGTTTTGAAGTCATGGTTTTGTTCATTTTTGGTACAACAAGCCTACAGGTAGTGCTAACCTAAAATTCACTGACAGCCTTGCTGATATGCAATGGGAGTAGTATTTCGATTAGGTGTCAAATATTTTTTTACATAAACTGACATAGTCTGCCACTTAACCGTTCATTCGGTACACATGTGAATGGAACCTAATGTCCTGTACCTAAACGGTTCAGTATAAATATATGTATATTTACTCCCCTACCCGACACCTGAACCCAATCTCCAATCCCATATTGTCCTAGAGAACGATGTTCTGTGCTACTGAAGTCAATGTCTCTTTGTTGAGATATTTGTATTGATTAGCTAGAGTGCCATAGCAACACAATGGTTTTAATGAGGTATGAATGAGAGGTTAAGGTGACATTGAAAACAAACAGGATTGTATTGACAACAGCTTCTCCAATTCCTTCCATCATAGCCCTGTGACCCAGATAGTAGATTGATAATTTGGCCAGAGGCACCGCACTGTCTCCATTCCAGAGAGAACAATGTACTGAAGGCTTTGAGTGTGTCATCTGGCCCAAAATCTCTCCTAAATGCAAATATTCTCCTGACAGCACAAAACATCATCTGACACTGTCACGAGCATCAGGGGAGGATATTTTCTGAGGGCACATTGTCACATTCTGTTGTTGACGTTATGTGTGTGTGTTTGTTTGTTTGTTTGTTTGTTTGTGTGTGCCAGCCTCTCCATAGTGAGATTGCCTCAGAGCCGTCTCTGTTAGCCCCACCAGCCGTAGGAGGCAGCATGCCCCTGTTGGAGAGCATAGGAAACCCTGTGGAGGAGCTCCGGGAGGCTGTGGTGATGCTGAACGACACAGCCAGGGAACGAGGGCGATCCGTCTGTCAGGACCAGGCCATACAGGAACTACTGAGCCGGGTAAGAGAACAGAGTCCCAGGGGACACAGCAAAAATGACTTAAAACATGTTTTAAAATGTTGATTTTGATCATAATCAGACCAAAAACACTTCAATTTGGTTAATTCAGTTCAATTTAGATGGCATAATCTGTATTTTTGTGCATGGATGTATCATGATCAAGTCAAATGAGAGGGGTCCTCTCAAACTAGAAACTAAATGACTTCCTGCCTCCCTGCTCCTCTGATATCCCAGCATGCCTCAGTGTCTGTGCGGGTGGAGCAGCGCAAGCAGCGGGCGTCGGAGCTGGCCCAGGAGGTGCAGGCGCGCGAGAGCGAGATGGCCGTGCGCTGTGAGCCGGAGCGGAGTGGCCTGGAGGCCCTGCAGGAGCAGCAGCAGCAGCTGCAGGTGAGACAGACAGAGAGACAGGCAGACAGACAGACAGACAGAGAGACAGGCAGGCAGGCAGGCAGACAGACAGACAGAAAGACAGAGATACAGGCAGACAGACAGACAGAAAGACAGAGATACAGGCAGGCAGACAGACAGGCAGGCAGGTGGGGGGGCAGGAGAGAGCGTGCGGAGGGTTTTGGCCACTTGCTGTGGGGTCTATGTAGCAACTCATTTCCTCTCTGGGATTTGAACCCTGCAACCTCACTGCAGAAAAAGGTGCAGCCAAAGAGGTTATTAAACCCTGACATCTTGAAGCATTATTTCATGCAAAGAACCTATAGCTCTTTTAGAGAACCCATGAGGAACCTTTTATTTATGTCAGGATATATTTCTTTTCTTTTATTGCCATGCCTCATGTCCTCTGCACATTATGTCTACCTAAAGAGATATAGTGCAGACCCCCATCTTTATTTCAGATTGTGTTTCTGTTGCACGTCCAAATCCACAGCTGTAGCAACATTTTCCAGAAGACATAAAAGTCTTCCGTCATCCAACAGTTATGTCAATAGCAAACACAACAACAACAACAAAAAAAAGCACAACTGAAAAATCAGCTTTGTAAATAATCAGGAACACCTCTGTGTTCTCCTTCGGAGGACGTGTTGGAATGGAGGTTATCCTGGCAGGAAAGGGGGCTGAACTCGGCCCCTATAAACACCATCACAATTGTGCGAATGTGTTATTGGTCCGGGGAGCATAATGATTACAGCAACACAATGGCGTTTAGCCGTTTCGCTGTAATTGGAGAAAAACAGGCCCCCGCTCTCTCTCTCTCTCGCACGCAGACCTCCGCGGCTTCTCGGTTAGCTGCGGAGCGCTATCCCACAGCCTGTTTCCTGTTGTGCTCTGTTCAGGATTTCTCACATCCATCCAGACCCTCCGCGCTCTGCAGACTATAAGGAGTTAATAAACAAAAAAGAAAAATGCTGCCATGCCCACACAGAACATGCATGACTTTTTACGGTTCACCACAACACTAAGGATAACACTGGGCTCGAGCTCATGGGTTCGTCACTGTGTAACATATGTGTTTGTTTGTGTTTATAAGCAATGGGGCTATGTGGGATAAGCAGTGTGTACATGTGTTGGGGTTTGGGGGATGGTGTGCGGTATGAGTCATATTTGGGCTGTGTTTATAACACATGCACACACATACACACATACACACCCACGCGTGTACACACACACACACACACACACACACACACACACACATGCAATACACACACGCACACACACGCACACACACACGCACATACACACACGCACACACACGCACACACACGCAC
>NC_085011.1:21286442-21328942 GCF_963854185.1 Sardina pilchardus | reverse complement strand
CTCGCAAGTCTGTGTTGTGTTGTGTGTGATTTATGGCGCAGAGCTACTAGGGTAACCAGATTAGTCACACAGAGGTTAAAGGTCAAGCCATTACAGCTGTGAATGACGACATGTTTGAGTAGCACATGATTTTGATTAAGTCCCACAAACCCCAAATGAAAAAAAGGCAATCGCAACAATGTTCTTTTGTCTCCCCTGTCCCTCTTTGATGGCGTTGCTAATGGAAACAGCTAACAGTGTAGCGCTCTCAATCACGGCAGACGTATTGGCCGTGGTCGTTCGGTAGTCGAATGCCGAGTTCCCTCACCCAATGTGTGTCTAATCGTCTCTGTCACTTCAGTCGGGTGTCATCATCATCATCCATCAGTAACTGCTGTGAAATCAACTTGTGTCTGTGCTGTTCGCCGAGGAATGCGCGCCAGTGTGCGAGCATGAGGCTTTTTCTGGATAACATCACGAGTCAGTCCAACGTAAACTTGACGAGCGCCGCGTTTCGAGCGGCGAGGCCCGAGCTCGTAGGCCTTGCCTAAGCGTTACGTAACACGTGACACAAAGCTCTTTTGTGCTCGTTGGAGCCTCATCGGCACCGCCTCACCGTCATGATGAGCCTCCGTGACTCACGATTGGGCACTAATAAAAAAACGGAGGCGGAACCGACGAGCTTTTGTGCTCTCCCAGCCAGGTGTCATGTAATGCTTACGCATGGAAGCGTCACCTAGAGGGGCCTGAGTGGTGGAGCGCTGTCATGGCCGTCACGATTGTTAACCCCCGTGTCTCTCTCTCTTCTCGTTTCTCTTTCTTTTTTTTAGGTAAGTACATTCTTGCATGTTAAGGACAACACTGCCGCAGGCCCCGTGTATGAGAGCATGTCACTGCCCAGGCTCAGCAGCACCAGAGCTCAGGCGTCGGTCTCCTCCTCCTCCTCCTACAACTCCCCCTCCACCACCTCCTCCACCTCCACCTCCACCTCCTCCTCCAGCACGTCCCCGGCGGTCAGCGCCGCCTCTGACGGCCAGGCGCCTCAGGTGAGCAGCGTCTCCTTCCACACGCTCCCCAGGGGCGCGTCCGGCCACGGCGCGACCTCCGCCGCCGCTAGCACCTCCTCTTCCGCCGCCGCCGCCGCCTCGGCCTCCATCTTCAGCAGCCTGAAGAGGAGGAGCAAGAAGAGGAAGAAGAAGAGAGACGCGCGCCGGCACACCATCCAGAGGATCATGGGGGTGGAGCAGCAGGCGGAGGGGGAGGAGGAGGAGGACCCTCCGCAGCAGCAGCGTCGGCAGGAGGAGTCCGCGGAGCAGGAGGCCGTCGTCTACGACACGCACACGTGGCCCCTGAAGGAGAGGAGGAAGAGGAAGAACGCGGCGAAGTCCGCCGCCGCCGCGGTTGCCGTCGAGAAGCCCGAGCTCACGGACTACGTGAAGAACCCGCTACTGAGCGACATCGACGCGGAATGCTCCACGGAGCTCCAGTCGGTCCGACCCTTCAGCCAGGGTCCGGACACGACCAACCGAGCCTCCGTCCCTGGAAACCGCGTCAAGGGCCACTGCAGATTCCTCTCCCTGGGATCCGTCCTGAGCTTCGAGCTCCCCAAGGACGTGGGCCTCATCCCCTGCATCCCGGACGTCATCACCATCGCGCCCCCGGAGTCCCGCCGGACAGACCCCAAAAACCAGGAGCACAGCGCAGACAGGTCAGTGGCACTGAGCACCTTCAAGCTGGCCCGCTCGCCACCCACACGCAAGGAAGAGGAGCCCAGCCTTAGTCCCCAGGCTGAGGCTGTTATTCAAATCCAACTTCCGGGGAATCAGGAGGCTGCCGATGGTGCTGATGAAGACTTTCCTCCTCCTCCATCCCCTGTCGCTGAGGACCTCTGCCGGGCGTCCTCGCAGGGCGACCTCACCAGCGTCCAGCTGAAAAGGCTCTCCGGGGTCAGCGGTCTGCACGAGGAGGCGGCCTTGGAATGGGACAAAATGGCCGCCGCGTTGACGCAGAGCGAAAGCAACCCGCGCGCCGCCAAGAGCCCGGCCAAGGTCGGAGAGAACGGACCGTACGGCCAGCTGTCGCTCGGCGAACACGGAACGCGTCCCGCGACGGAGGCCGCAGCCTCCAGCGCAGTCGCCGCGGAGACACCTCACGTGTGCCCCAGCGTCCACACGCTGATCAAGGACCTGAGCGGACACAAGTACCGTCGGCCGTCGGACTCGGCGGGCGGCAAGGAGAGCCCCGCGGCCGTGACCCAGAGCCACACGTCCCACATGGTGCTCAGCTTCAAGGCCAGCGGGAGCAGCAGCGGCAGCAGCCGGGAGGACTCGGTGGACTCGGGTCACTCCAGCTCCGGCAGCTTCAAGTTCTGCGTGGAGGCGCCCGGTCCGGACACCCCCGACGACCCCCTGCCCAGGAGAGCGGTCGGACGGGTACGGGCGGCGGAAGCGGGCGGCAGGTCGAAGACCGCGATGGCGGCGGCTGCATCGGCAGACGACCCCGTGCACCCTGACCACCAGCAGTTCGAGGAGGAAGAGGAGGAGCTGGAGGACATCTGGAACCAGAGCCACGGCTACCGGCAGAGCGTCTGCTCGGACATCATGTACCAGGGCTATCAGGCAGAGCCGTCCAGCACGCCTCCGTGCCAACAGAGGGCGCCATCGCCCAAGGAGCAAGCCGTCATCTACAGGAAGCTGGTCACTGCCTCTGCGCCCAACCTGCTGGTGGCTGAGTTCAGACTGCCTCCCTCCATCCAGAGTCTGCTAGGTTATGGGAAGGACCAGAGTCCCAAAGACGAGGCCCCAGCCCTGGGCAAGAGAGACCGCCGGTCCTGGGCTGCCTTTTCCCACCAGGACCAGTCCAGCAGGCAGACGACTTTAGTGTTGAATGAAACGGCATCGTTCCCTGTCAGGTTGCCAGAGATGGAGGACCCCCATAAATATATTTACCAGTATAAGGAGGAGGAGGAGGAAGAGGAGGTGGAGAGGCAGAGAGGGGAGGAAGGAGAGGAGGTGGATGTGGACACAGGTTGTCCAAAGGTGAGGTCTAGATTGTTAACAAGCTGATGATTGAGACCTTTTTCAGCTTCACTGAAGAGTACCCTCTATGTCTGATGACTGTGTATGCACAAAATGTCCTCAAACTGAGCTTTATTATGTGTGACACTTTGTGTAGTGGTGGACGTTCTAAGTGTCAGTGTGTGTGTGTGTGTGTGTGTGTGTGTGTGTGTGTGTTTCATACTGTCGGTCATACTGATGATGGAAATTCTGACCTCTGACCCACAGGATCTTCTGTCGGTTCACATGGGGCTGGACGGACCCTCAGGACAGGCCCAGCACTGCGCTGAGGACCAGGGCTACATGACCATCACAGGAGGGCGCTGTTCTGCCACGGTACGTCTTCAAAACGCTCATCAAACAGTCTGGTTATGCTTTTGTGTTGCTGTGAGCAAAAAATGATTAAACAAACAAAGATAGATACATTCTTTGTATATTAAATAATGAAGCACATCTCTTGAGATTTATTGCGGTTTTGTGGTTTTCACGTAAGGCTGGAATACTTCTATGAACCAATGCCGGGCAACGTCATTCAGCAGGCTGATTACTGAGTACTGTCTTTCATCCTGTGTGTTTAGAATGGACAGAAGCCTGAATTCCCCTCCATGGAGGGTACTCTGGAGAGGAAGCATAGACTCCAGCCGGGAGGAAAGAAGGTGAGATCACTCTCTGAAATAATCATCATTTCAGAGCTTAGAGTCATCTGAGGTAGAACTCATCGTGACCATTAGCGTCAGGTATTTAGCAGAAGTTCAACTTCTCTTGAGCCTGTTCAAGAAAGGAGTAGATCCAATGCGCTTCTGCAAACAACTGGTGCATCCACGGCAGGGGACAAGTTGATCAAACTGAGGAAGGATACCGGAGCAGCACAGACGTTTTTGAGACTTTTTTTTTTAAATGAAATGTTGCACAGCAAAAAGACTAAAGTTTCGATGTTGATTACATCTTTTTCAGAGTCCGACTGCATTTAGGCCATATACATCTTCTGTAGATATTTTGAATTTCCTACAAGGCAGTGAATAAGTGAAGCACAAAAGATAACTAACTGTGTGTTCACACCGCGGGCGACTTGAGCTTCCAAAGATTCCGGAAGTCATTCATTTTCAATGGAAGCCGGCTTCTCTCAGCTGCCAGCAGCGACCAATCCGTCGGCGTCGCGTTTTGGGCGTCTTGAGCGACTTGAGCGACTAGAGAAAGTTGAATGTGGCTCAACTTTACGGTAATGAGCTATGACGCGGTTCAGCGATCAATCGACCAGCAAGGACGAACATAGAATGCTACTACATCAGAGCAGCCAAATTTTTGCCTTCCGATTTTGGAAGCTCAAGTCGCTCTTGGTCTGAACGTACAGTTAAGGGACAAAGGTCCAAATGTCCAACCCCAGCTCTTTCCCCATCAGAGTGAAGGGTAGCAGCACAATCTTAAAGTTATTTTTTGCCATGACGTGTATAGTGAATCACAGCTAACTAAAACCTGAAGTTCAAGGTACACTTGATACAAATACAAGAGCACCACTGGAAGTCCATAATGTTTTACCCACTAACAAGCCCACTTTATCAAGTTTACCAGAAAAGAAAAAGACTTGGGGTGATGTATATTATAAAGTATGTACTGTACTGTATATCATTACAGGCACCATGTCGGACCTGGAACACATACCACGCTATCCTGTACCGACAGACTCTTAGCTTCTATATAGACAGAAAGGATACCCTGAGGGTAAGACAGACTTATTCATTCATTCCTTCATTCCTTTGCCTATGTACACTATATTGCCAAACGTATATACTCATCTGCATTGACTCACATATGAGTGTATGTACAAGGGGAGACATCTACAACCAACCATTGATTTGGTTTTGTTTTGTTCTGTAACAAACCACTGATGTGATGTTTTCTTTTCTCTGTGATTGAATCCCACAGAGTTCAGCATCCAGCCTGCCACTAAACCTTGCAGGGGCTGAATGTGTCCCAGTTCCAGAGTATGCCAAGAAGCCCAACTGCTTCAGCTTAAGGTAAAAGCTCTATACATGGAAAGTAAGCCTTAAAGGAGAATTCTGGCGATTTTTCACATAGACCTCTGTTTTTCAAGGTCACCGAGTACTGTCGGTGCGGGGGGAAAAAAACCCTGAAAACATTCGGTTCTACCTAGCTGGAGTTGTTGCAGCCAACAGCTAGAGCTGTTAGGCAACTGTACTGCTACACTCTGGGAGCATGAACATGGGCACCAGAATTTTCCTTTGAGCCATGACGTCACACAGTAACATGTATGGCACAGACTCATTCGGTGCCCTGAACATTTCCCTGGAACGTATTATCTCCCATAGTTTTCACATATCTAAATGACAACCTCTTCTCTCAGGTTACGTGATGGATCTGAGTATTTACTGAGTGCTTCCTCGCGCTTCATGATGAAGAAGTGGATGTTGAGAATCCATGCCAACACAGGTACAGTAGAAGAACATGCACAGCAGCACATCTTCAGCACATTGCACATGTACAGTATTAGACCATAGATGGCCAACAGTAGTGTATATCTGGATGTGTGTTCACATAATGCTCTCCTCATATAGGATCTGAAGATGCTGTCCCTTCCCTGCCTATGTTCTCCAGCTCCTCTCTACAGGATGACTCTGTGAACATGTAAGATCCTCTAGGATGTGACACAGTCAATAAGTAATCATACATCACCCTCAGAACCATGTGGTATCGGTCACGCAAGCATATTTAACTTCCCTTGTTGACGTGCGTTTCAGGAATCGTATCCCATCCTTGGCCTGTTACTGTATCGGCAAATGTCACTGTCCGGCCCGGGATGATGTCACGACCTGCTTTCAGACGGGAGCTGGGCATCCTAAAGAGAGCGTTCTCCTCAACAGAGATGGCCCTCGCCTCCCCTTCTGGCACCAGGGAAAAGCCGTGGACATCTCCCTCAGTGGCTCACTTCTACGCGCAGGCTACAGTGGTAAGGCCTTAAGAAACTAGTACAAATGTCATCACACATGTTACTTTGTGTGATGTACTAGGATTAGGTCTGTATCACAGTATTTTGAGGTCTAGATGTTAGTTTTTGCATGTTCATGTTCTCTCAGTGAGGTGCATGATTTATCCAGTAGGTGGCAGTAGTGAATCACTAGTGTCCAACATGTAGCCTTGTATCCCACCTCTCTCAATTGTCACTTTCTCTCTCTCTCTCTCTCTCTCTCTCCCCCTCCCTCCCTCCCCCTCTCTCTCTCTCTCTCTCTCTCTCTCTCTCTCTCTATCTCCCCCAATAGAAGATGCCTTTGACCCACTCGGCATGGCGTCTCTCTCAACTCACTCTCCCCTCAGCCACAGTCAGGACTGGCTGAGTTGCAGCAACAAGCGCCGTTCCCACTCCTTCACCTCAGGTGAGGCACCTCAGTCATCTGTGACAGGTCCACAGAGGCAACATATCAACCTGTAGAAAAATGGTGTCAGTCTCTCCATTGTTATCACCCAGACAAGTTGTGGTTTGAGATAAAAAGTGCATCTACCACAGTCTATTCACCTTATACCATGAGTGTGATTTATCTTCAAAGATTTGTATCTTAAGAGTACATTCCTCCATCAAACATGTCAGTATGATCCCTGTAGATCTGCCTTCATCTTTCAGTCTATTCATCTTTACAGCCATCTAGTCATCTATCTAGGCATATATTGATATATTATGTCAATTGAACTGTCTATGAATATGGTCTCTCAATACTGCTGTTCCATGCATAAAGGATTGTACGTAGCCTACACACATGTAGCTTGTCATCATAGCTGCCCTTGTCTCTTTCCTCAGCCACATATCAGAGAATCAGACCTGTGAGACTGCCCCCTTCAGGTGGAAGCCAGGACAGCAGCTCTAACTACTCCGTGACCCTCTTCATCGGAGACCAGCCGTCAATGTGCAACAGCACGGAGACACCACAGAGAGCGGCTTTTGGCAGTGGGCTGGAGCGCCCCCTAGACTTGCCTTTGAGGAACTATGCCAGCCTGCCACGGCCCCGCAACAAGTCTGTCTTCAAGAAATTCTTTAGTAAGAAGGAGTGAAAGGAAAGGAGTGGTGTTACAGAAACACTGCTGCTCAGATCCCCTCCTTACTGACTCTTTTCATGTGCAGAGCACTGATGACTGATGAAAAATATTTGACAGAGATGTTTATTTAGTTCATATTTATGCTTGACAGACATATTTGATACGAGGGGACACAATTTCCTGTTTTCTTTTGCATCACAAGTCATATTATTTGCAGAGTGGGGAAAAATGGACCTTAAAACAGACTTTCTTTGTTGTTTTTTCACATGAATATATAGAACAACGCTTCAGAAGAACTATTCAATCAACCGTCTTGACATAATGAATAATTTCATTTGTATATTATTTTCTTGATCTTTGAGATCTCACTGGTTACTATGGTGATCAGCTGTCTCTTGGTTTGATGTACTGTGTGTTGGTGTGTGTTTGTTAGCCTTGTATTTTTCTCTCACAGATTTCTGAAAATCATAACCCAACCACCCATCTGGTATGCTCTGACATGTATGCACTGTTTCATTTTTGTTCTGTTTAAAGGCTGCGATCCCATGCGATTGCTAGGTTTATGGTCATGGTTCATTCTTTTCACTGAGACATCGGTGACGGGATTACGTGCCTGTTTAATTTTGCAATCTTTTTAGTTCACAAGTATGCTTTGGTTAGCATGGTTAGTCCTGTAAGCTGCGTTCTTCTCTCTTTCTAACTACTAGCTAGGTTAGCTACTGTGGTTAAACCCATCAGCAAATCAAAATGTAGTCCAGAAGGTGTTTAATTTCATTCACAGTCATCACAGCTTCCAGGGTTCCCACAGTCATGGAAAACCTGGAAAAATCATAGAATTGTAAAATCCCATTTTCCAGGTCAGGAGGAATCATAGAATTTAGTCAATTCATTGAATGTTTTGGTAAAGTCATGAAATTTCATTTAGTCATTAGAGGCCAGAGGACATGGGAATGGTGTAGATGCAGCAGAATTCAATCACTTTCTTCATAGATATAGAATGGTGGGGGGAAACCAGAAAACATTTAATCCAATCTCATTGTTTAAGTCACATTTCAATTAGCCCCAACCTGCAATTTTGTTACAGGCTGTGAAAAGTCATGGAAGTTTCAGTTAAGATGGGTGGGAACCTTGAGCTTCAGCCATATCTTTGTTGTATCTTGTTTTAACACAACACTATCACAGTCTTGGAAACCAGTGGTAGTTGGAGTTGGAGTTAGTTGGAGGGAGAGTTGGTTTTATGACGAACACAAAGGAACTATACAGGAAGCCTTATATGCCACTCAGACTGTCGTCTTCTTTTCATTCTAATTATTACAACAGTTTGATACTGTTTGTGTTTGTTTTGATATTGTTAACTCTGAGAACTGTCACTGCACAACTAATATTTGTAATAAATCGATATTTTGGTTGAGAGCTGTATTTTCTTTTGATATCTTCCCACAGTAAAACTGTCTGATTGGAATGTAGGCCAATTCTTCCATTTCCAGAAAGCATAAAACAGTCATACATATTCCATACACATTCTCTCATTGTTTCATGATGATAACCATATCTAGCATGGTTCAACTGTGGGTGTTAATGTGTTTTTTTTTTTTTCAAAGTGGGCTTTGCGTGTGTATGTGTTTGGTAAACAATTCTCAAGGCTTTTCTTACTGAGACAAAAAAACTGCTTCTAAATGAGACACTGTGGATGTCTGACGCCTGCAGCGCTTGGCCAAGGCACTCGATGGCCTCTGGGCTGACGGGAAAGACTTCACACAGATGGGATTTCAAAGACCCTGATTGAATTTCTATTGTCTTAAAAAAAAGAAAACAAGAGAGAAATAGATGTGGCTTCATGAGGGCTATTTGGTGGAAGATTAAAAGAGAATGGAGCCCAGAAACCAAATTCCAAATCCACACTGCTCATTAGGCGTATCTGCATATAGCGACTGAAATTAGTCGATGCTCTGCTGATCCCCAGAGATTTTCAGACAAAAAGGGATAGGGGCACGCCAAATGCTTTTAATTGTATGTACAACGCTATAGATTGATTCGTGCCCTATAGTGACAATATATAACACTTTTTACTATATGTAATATATGTGTGTGTGTGTGTGTGTGTGTGTGTGTATATAATACATTATGTTGTATTACATTATGTAATACTATAAAAGGATATTGTAATACTATATTTACTGTATATACAGACTCCTATTTTATATAAAAAGCAGACACAACCAGATATATTCCTGAACAAAAAAAAAGAGCAACAAGATGTCAAAATAAAGGAAAATAAAGGCATTCACTGTGCCTTCAGATAACATAGCATTAGGAATGCATTAAGTACTTATGTAGACCCCATGCAATCCCGTCTCTGTGCTGCAGTGCTGAGCCTAACCTATATTCTCCGCAAGAGGCCCCATTAGCCATAGCACTCTGTATGTGACCATCTGCCAACTTCCCTTTTGCCTGACAGTCCACTGCTGATCAATAACAAAATGGACATACTGTACATGGCAGATCACGTTCATTCCCTCCACCTCGAGCTAGTGTGTGTGTGTTGAGCATTCTGGTGTGTAACGGCTGTTGTGCGGGTGGGTGGTGGTTAGTGAGGTTTCCCCTTTACTGTAAAACACAAAATAAAATGCAAGTTGTTGTTGTTGGTGTGCCTGTGTTATCAGTGTGGACATAACCTATTCATGTATGCAGGGCCTCCACATTCATGAGATGCTATGTGTGAAATACTGTATATGGGCTAAACTGTTGTTATATTCCTTCAACAGAGAATAGCAATATCCTCGTATTTGCCACAAATATATGTGGAATGTACAGGCAGACAGAAAGACACAGCAGAGGACTGGTCATTGAGAGTACAGTGTAATCTTAACTTAATACAGTGCATATTTCATTGTGTGGCTGGACAGGGTTTGAAAGCGTCACCTCCATACCGACTATCAGAGCGAAGCCGCTACACAGTGGTGGTGGGGAGAGGATTAATCACGCCAGCAGGAGCCATTACCTCACTGCCAGGGAGCCCAAAAGATGATGACTCAGCCGTTTGGATGTGAATGCCTCTTGTCCACCTCTGTGGTCGATGCTACCAAGACGAAAAGAGAACAAAAAGTCCAGGTGCCAAATATGAGTAATGACTCATAAAAGTAGAGACTTGAAGGACAAATGAAACACACACACACACACACACACACACACACACACACACACACACACACACACACACACACACACACACACACACACACACACACACACATTCACACATATGACTAGAAGAGCCACTTTATCCAAACACATGAATCACAGCACGTTGCATGGGATTGTGGGTCACAGCTCTATTTACTGCAGAGGTCTGGTGTCAGTGTCACCTTGGAGTCTTGGCATTGAATAATGAGTAACCAGGCTGAACAGGCCATTGATGACTTGTCAGGCGTCAATTAAGCCTCCGCTGGCAAACAATGCCTGTTTGTCTCTCCCCATCAGCGATGCGATTGGATAAAGAACATTCCAGACCCAGTGGTCAGCGCTGGGTCACAAGGTGACACGCCGTCTTCGTTTGCTGGTGGCCGCATGAGGTCATGTGTTCCTACCTTATAGCAAAAGCCTGGATCACAGGTCACAAAGTGTCAAAGCTCATGCCATTGGGAAAAAAAAGATCAAAAAAGAAATCAACTCCATCCTCATTATTCATGAGACACTACAAACTCTGCTCTGGCCATTATCTTGCAATTATACATCATCCAATATACTGACAATCTTGCATTGCACTTGTGTGATCTATCGAGTGGGTCACCAGCAAAATATTGATCCGTTCATTCAGAGGACATTAGACACAGTGTACTATTCAGTTTTCCTCCATCATCCGCCATAGTCTTGTGGTGAAGGAGATGCCATGTGGATGACCTCTGTGTCATGGGAAGCTTTCACTCTGGGCGAGAGTGACGGAGCGACCAGGACCGCCCATCGCTGGCTCCTTCATTTTCACTGTCACCATGGGCTGATGCAGGGGTCACGGCCTCTGACTGCTCAAAGAGACGGACACAAAGTGACTGATGTCCTGTGTTGCATGTCTTAAGGCTGGCCATGTGACACGTCAGGCAGTATAGGAGATGGGTAGGCATAATGTTGAGTCATCTTAGTTGAACTGTACTGTATGTTAAAATGTTTAACAGGCTATGCGTACATATTTTAAGAACGTTTTATGAAGAAGGTATTATAGGTAGTTGTGTAGGTATAATGGCATGTTATAAAATATTACTGTCAGATACATTTTTTGTGTGTTGACTGAATTGAATTTATTGAATATAAGTTATGTGTTTCTAAATGTTCATATGTTTATTTTTATTTCTCCATTATGTATGAGGCAAGTGAGGGATTAATAGAATCTCTAGCAGAGAGAGAGAGAGAGAGAGAGAGAGAGAGAGAGAGAGAGAGAGAGAGAGAGAGAGAGAGAGAGAGAGAGAGAGAGAGAGAGAGAGAGAGAGAGAGAGAGAGAAATAGAGAGGCTCCCTCTGGGGGCAAATACAATTAACACATAAAGTCTAAAAAGAAAACGGTGCTGGTTTTGCTCGGGGCAAGTTTTAATTTGCCAGCTCCTGCTGCAGACACATGATCCGCATGTCAGACTCCAGCCCTCCAGCCCTGAAGTGATCTCTCATCTGGAGCTGAACGCTGTTCCCCTGCACGCCTGGTGTCCTCTTGTCTCCGTGATGCTCCCAGTAACCTTTCCACCGTCAGGAGTGCGGGGGAAACACAGGCCGACGAGAGGGGAAGCAGGTGGAAAATTCAGGCGGATTTTGTGTATGTGTGTGTGTTTGAGAGAGAGAGAGACAGAGAGAGAGAGAGAGAGAGAGAGAGAAAGTGAGTGAGTGTGTTTGTGTGTGTGTGTGTATGTGTGTGTGTGTGTGTGTGTGTGTGTGTGTGTGTGTGTGTGTGTGTGTGTGTGTGTGTGTGTGTGTGTGTGTGTGTGTGTGTGTGTGTGTGTGTGTGTGTGTGTGTGTTTGTGTCTGTGTGTATGGGTGTGTGTTGATGTGCGTGTGTGCTACAGCTCGTGTTCTAAGGTCTCCTGTCATTTTTATGTTTACTGCTCTCTCTCTCTCTCTCTCTCTCTCTGCTTGCTGGGGTCCCCCCACTGGTCAGCTTTGATCTGAGACTTCAAAGGTGAAATTCAACACCACAGCTCTTAAAGGAGCAGGCTAGATGCTTGCCCTGCGTGGCTGTTACACTATTGTGTGCAAAGTGCTTGGCTTGCACTCAAGCTTTGGATGAGGACAATGTCCACAGACTGCTGTGATATCTGTTTACATGACTCTAACTCACTTTAACATGAATGTGATCAAAAAGTGCATATTCAATTTTTGTATAGGCTACAGACACACACACACACACACACACACACACACACACACACGCACACATACACTATCAGATGCTAAGCTATATAAGACATTTTATTGAAATCCTGTATCCAAAATCCAACAGAATTGTTACAACTGGCCTAACGTTCAGTGCTGATGGGGCTGATGTGCCTACTGTAACATATCTGATACAGTGCCAACATTGTTGTGACACAGCAGACCATCTAACCTGTCCGCCACACCTCAGTAGAAAGGCTGAGTAGGCCTCAAGTTTTGCCATTTTTCCCTGCCTTTTCATGAGAAATGCAAACTTCCTTCCTGCAATTCTGTACTCGTTTCTTTTCTGCAATCCACATTTTGTCAAGACTGGTAATAGTAATTGCATGACAATCATATGTGTTGTCTGTCGGGCAAGGTCAAGAACTCTGTCTCATTATATTTTGTTAATTTCCTTTGTTGCTGCTACGCCATGAGCCATTAGATAATGTGCGCTATACCCCTCCTGCCACGTTTCATCATGAGCAGAGTCCCACGAGGCATCACCGTTATTAAAAATGATGCCCAAAAGGATTTTTTTTTTTCACCACTCCCACAGATTACACTGCCCACAGAGTCACCAGTTTAGGCTATAAGCTCCTAAACAGCGCAGCGAGAGGCTTTCAATGTATGGGGGTGGAGGGGGTAGTGAGAGTGCAAGCCCCTCTGTGTCTACTAACCCACGGATGCAACTCGGTGATATGGAAATCAGGCTTCAAATTCAGCGGGCCCACACTAAGCTCATTCACCGCGGCTTTTCTCTGAGATGTCCCACAGAGAATAGCTGTGAATACCACTGTAGCAACGCATCAGCCATTGAGAATGGATCATGTACTATAGAGCCCTCCTCCTCCCCCCCCCCCCCCCATCACTGGACCCCTGAAGGGTCCTGCCATCTGTATTCATGGGCAGAATATGTTGATGTTTAAAGGGGAGAGAAAGCCCATGGGGGAAGATAATCACTGTTTGGAGATTTCTGTGAGCTTAGATAAAGGCGACTCATGAAAAAAATATAGCTTTCCTTTGTGTCATATCAGGCACAATCCCTGTGCATGTCTGGCAGTGAAAAGGGTCGCAAATAGTTCCATTATAGTTCTTTATAGCTACAGTCAACATAAACCCCCAGCCTTTTATGCACATTTGTCTGAATATGAATGATCTGTGAATGAATGTATGAATTGAAGATGAGACATGAATGGTCGATGCTTTGCCAGAATTCTCATAAAATAGTGAAACAGGGCAGTTTCACAAAAGATTACGTTCACTCTAACTCACCTCTGCCGCAGAAACACTGACAGTGATACAATCTAAACAATATCCACTCACATTTCCTCAAGCCTGGAATTCTCACCAACATGAGGTCTAAATAACACAGGAACTTTTCCACCAAAACACACACACACACACACACACACTCACGCACGCACGCACGCACGCACGCAAACACACGCACACACACACATTTCTGATGACACATCTTCAGAGCCTGGTCCGAGGACATACCCATGGGGGACATGAGGGCCACAGCGAGCCCCTGCCTCCTCTCCAGTCAGCGGCGTTATGTAATCCATCTGTCCTGCCACTGCAGGGGCCTTGGCGATGGCCCAGCGACGGCAGGCACAAGCGACCCCTCTGCCACCTCCTGCAGTGCGCCTCCAAACAGCCCCAGACCCACTTCCTTACGGAACACATCCGTCCAGTTTTACCCTTTTACACAACTGGCCCAAATACACAGTGGAAACTCTTACGCAAACACACAAACAGACACACACTTAGGCAGATTTTTTTTTTAAGTGGTACACACACTTGATGGCTTTTGCCAAAGCAGTCATATTGCAAAACAACAGCTAATGCATTTTGGAATATTACATTTCTCCTGTGCTCTTTGTGTAATATTTTACATTAATTGAACTAAAATCACCTTCTCATGATGAGACAAGGGCAGCTCCTCTAGTTCAACTCTTGAGGGCTTTTTGGCTCTTTTTCTGACCATCCATCGGCAGCCATTGAAAGGACACATCAACAGTTGAGGAGAGCGAATGTTGGCATGAAGGCTTCTCTGACGCAAATCCTGCCTGGCACCATAAAACAACACACTGTGCTGCATCAGCTGGGCATGGTCACTGATACCTAGTGCCAACACTACTCACTTCGCCCAACTTTCAAATGTGACCTATTTCACTGTAACACTGTGTTCACTGCGGGGCATGTTGAGGAGAGGAAAAGCTAAGGAGAAATGGGAAGTGATGAAGTAGCAAGACAAGTTTCAATGCTTTCCGCTGGGCTGGAGAAACAGAACAATTTGAACATGTCAGTTGTGTAATCAAAATGGTACAGATAGGCTGACTGGGTTAAATGAAGATGTTGACATCACATATCACTTGTCAACGTCTTGACAAGTGACATGTGACAAGTATCTTGACATTACCACCAGCTTGATTGCAAGTGGTACTAATTTCAGGGCTGATAGACAGGTAATCATCTGTGCCTGAAATTATCAAATAGATTCAAAGACAATATAAAGGATAGTCTTTCTTGACATCGTACATGGCCGAGCTCAAGCCTGAATTCAGGCATCACGCCTGAACCCTATCAGGCCTGTAATTTAAATAAATACAGGAGGTTGAATGTCAGTTCTTTCACTCTTCTCCGAGTCTCTCCGAGTCTATGTAATGCCATGAACAACAATAGGGAGAACGAGCTTTGTATGCTGACCTGCTTTGCACAAGGTCAGCCATTATCCACCTAATCTGAAACGTATCCATATTAGTGGTGGAACCATGAACGCACTTTAATCCTTACTTCCTAACATCATTTCAGCAACATCACAATACTGCTTCATGTCATGCGTGTGGCTCACATCCTTCCAAACCACTGTATAAATCCTCTGAAAAAGGATTTAATAAACAGCAACCACAGGACCTACTAGTCTGAGATCACACACAGGTCATCTAGATAGCAGAGATGATAAGGATAACATACTGTGTGCTTGTTCTGTAGTTGTGGGTGAAATTATATGGGCCTGTAGGTCGAGGAAACTGCGCTGGTGTTTACTCTTGTTATGCAGCCATGTTGTTATACAATGTCTAGAGTGCACTAAAATCTTCTTTGGATTTTTTTTTTTAGAGACACAATCTGTTGCATAGAGAATCTGTTGAAAGCATAAGCAAACCACTAAAAGCATTATACCTAAAGGTAGGCTTTCTCCTGTCTAACAGCCATACAACGATCACCTTTACCCTTGTCATTTTAACAAAGATGCATAAAACATGATTTCTTGTGGTAGAATAAAATGCTACTTTCTGATATAAGCAGATGTATTTCACACAGACCATTCAGACGTATTATTTTCGTATTCATAGTGTATAATAAATTAAACATCAACACAGATGGAATTGTCTGTTAAAATATTAATGTATTCATTAATTTATTTATCTTCCCTAATTGTGCAAGCACACTCTTGATTCTAACAAGAAACAATGAGGCCTCCACAGGGTCCGACATTAAAAGCAAATACTCCAAACTGAAAAACTATACTTTATATACCACCACTCAACTCAGTTTGAGGGTGAAGATACTGCCTAGACTCAACTGTATGCACTCTACCCTCCCCCTATTGAGAACAGAAAAGGCAAAGGTCTCCATCAACAACAACAAAAAATAGTCCAGATGCCAATCTTCGCTGTCTCAATCAATTATTCATGTCAGAATCCATATACGAGAAAGCAAAAAAAAGAAATCACTTAATTGCATCCATGCATACATTTTTTTTTTTTGCATTTGACACTCTGCATCAAATAACCTAAATTATAGGGTTGAGAATAATAATTTGTCTTAGGTTCTTCTTAGTTTTACATAAATATATTTAAATTATATTAAAATTTTAGTAAAGAAAAAAAAATACTCCCAATGCAAACAAAGTTCATAACATCTCCTCATATGATTCAGTCCATTTGTCTGGTGTTAAGATCCTTGCTTAAGACACTGCTGTAGTGTTGCCACAATCTCTTGCAAAATGGTATTTCTGTTCTCCTTTGAAATCTGAGGGCAAAGTATACATTTGTGATTAGACATCAGACACTAAAAGACATCAAACTGACAAACTACACGAATGATAATTACAATGTGTGTACATTGTGCCGTCACGGTTTCAAAGCATGGAACACAGGCAAATAGTGTGAAGATGGATGTGAAGATCTCTCTCTCTCTCTCTCTCTACAATATGTGTGCAGCTTCCATCCCAAGCACAAGCCAGCATTCAATCTCCACGCAAACAAACACATTCACAGGATGCACCAGAGCGGTATCAAATGTAGAGAGATAGCACTATGTGCACAGTCTTTGGACACCAAAGTAAAGCTGGAAATGTATGGCTTTTCATGAGGCAATGTTTTTAGGTCACTTAGGATCACTGCTTGTAACAATGTCATTTAGTTTCAGGTTATGCACTTATGCACTGTGTTAATCTCATACAACAGCAGACAAATCCTCAATAGGATCAGTATTCGTCATTTGGCCCAGAAATATGTATTTGTTTGTTTATTTTTTTTCTGAGTGCCTTTCTGTTTTTAGTATTAGTCATGCTCAAATTCTTCTTTAAATCCCTGTAGCCTAATGGAGAGGCCCACAATATTCCTTGGCTTTACCATTGCACAGATTAGAGATTAAAGGTGGACATCATAGACACTGGTCTATACTAACCATGAAGACCTTTACATCTGCCCTCCCCCGCACCTCCTCGACCAGGCCAAGTGGTTTGCCCTTGGGAATGGGGATGGTACCAAGGATGGAGCAGTTACTGCAATCCAGAGTCTGCCTCACAGCACGTATGAAAGCCTGGCTGAAGAGCTCCATCTTCCCGATCTCATCGATAACGAACACCCGCCTGTCATCTGCAGAGCCACCACCAACCTGCCAAGACCCAAAGAATTCAGACTAGTTAACTGCCTGAAGAACAAATGAAGAACAAATGATGCATGTATGACCTTTTCTCTCTGTCCCTGGTAGTAGTTTAATCTGACTAGTCTACAGATGTGTAGTTATTTGCGTTGAAGAGGTTATATCCAGGTCAGGTTCAACTGTGGACAAGCCCCAGGGGTCACAAATACAGACAAATTCATATACGGTGCAGTGAATGGGACAGAGGCATACATGGTGCTGTTAAATATTTCATGTGATCCCATCGGAAGTGCCATATATGCTTGAATAGCCTACATGTCATCAGCATTTATGTTTCTTCTGAGCACAGCACACAAATTATATTCTATACAACATCTGGTCTTCACTACATAACACAAGAATCACCCACTTCTTGTCTTCACGTTAATCATTTAAAGCAAGAACAGGTTGGAAATGTCTCTCTCGAACGTATTTGACATTCCATCCAATAATACAGTATGTGTGATTCAATGGGACATTTTAACATGGTACTTCCTTTGAACATAGGGTGTGTGTGCACACATGTGGGCTGTATAGCCACCACTGAGCAGTAGGCCCACTTTATAGGAGACTATAGTTTGTTATTCAGGTAAGAATGTTACCTGGCCCAACACTTGTGCTTACTTGTCTGAAGAGAGGGAGAGCCAGGTTTTCAAAGGATGGCAGGTCGACCACATACTGCCCAACTCTGTACTCTCGTCTTCCAGCTGAAGCACCAGAATCATTTCTGATAAGTGGAAAAGAGACTGATTCAAGTGTGCATGTAGGCCAGACGGCACTGGCTGATATGGGAACATGTGATGCTCGGTCAGCTACCCGACTCTCGACAGGTGTGCTCGCTCTCCCGAGACAGTGACGACGTCGAACCCAATTCGCCTTCCTCCGGCCCTGACTTCTTCGGTGTAAAAGCCATGTATGGTCACCTCCGCAGATTTCATAGCATCACACACCTTCTGTACTAGTGTGGTTTTGCCCACACCTTTAGAGAAAATCACAACAGAGTTTTGCTAAATCATGTGCAAACTGTAGCCTAACCGAATACACTCCACTGTCCATTGCTGACCTCAACTCAATAGCCTATGATTTCATGAAGGGTCACTAAGAAGGATGCACAGACATTAAAATGGAATTAAAATGGCCTATTTTGACCGTATACATACTCAAAACACTGGACTAAACGTAGCCAAATAACTTTAGCTCATTTGTTAGCTTGCTAGTGAATGGGTTACAATTAATTAACTTATCTACGGGTGTTAAGCTTGCCTGGAATTAGTTATACATGCAACAACTTTAGTTTATGAATTGCTTTTAAGAAATAGTTACCAGGAGGTCCTGTCAAAAAGACGTGTTTGATCATTTTGTTTCAGAGCGCGTTAGCCCTGCTACACTCCACGGGCATGCTTAATACGCATGCGCAGTTAAACTCCAACTTCTGTCTACGTTTATGGCATCAGAATAAATTGCCAGAAAGCAGCATATGGATGCAAGGGGGAAGATCTTTTGCGTGTTCCATCTTTCCGAACAGTAACGTCTAAATTGTCTCCATCCTCAAATAGATGATGTGTCTATTACACTAAACTCCTCCCCGAGATTTATAAAACATACATACGGTAGCATGTTTCTCTAAGTTTGGAATTGATTCCCATTACTTTATATGCCAATCTATCCCTGAGCCGTGTGCCTTTGTACAAATATACATGGGCTACTGCCCAGCAAAATTTCGTCAATTCAAAATGTTTTGCATAAAGAGCAAATGCAGTGTCTGGGATGAAAGGTTAGAACCAATGACCATGTTTAAGCTTCTGTAACATAATAACACCACAGGCAGTATAATATTTGACACAAAAACATTCAATTCACGGATAGCCTACTTGACAAAATCTGATTTATGATTTCAAATTTGTGTAAGATTTTATTAAAAATACAAGAAACAAGACAATCACATAGATCTGAAGCTACACACCATTAAATACATCTCTATCATAGTGTGTAGCCAGGAAGCTTGTTGACCATTAGATCTGAAATATGCTGGTATTTTTGTGTGAGTCCGAGTGTACCAAGTTGATCATTTTCTTCCTCTGCCTCAATGGGATCAAGCAAGGAAAGTGACTCAGGATCAGAGTCACTGTGGTGCGCAAATGAATCCTCTGAGTAACCTCTGTACTGTGTGACATCATCAGTGGGGTCGCTTCGCTCGCTCCAGGGCCTTATGGGATGTCTGGGTACAGAGGCCCTCCCTCCCATTTCACTGTCCTGAGATTCAGATCTCGCTTGACTTACTTGGCTGTGTCTGGAATGAGCAGATGGAGTATAACCTGACCTCAAATCATCAGCGTCTGAGGACACACTAAGGCCAGAGGCCCGCATGGACTGCCTGATCAGATGGGTGCCTTTGAGGGAGCGTTTGGGAGACGTGGCTGCTTTCACTGGCACAGGCAGACCTGGATTTCGGACTGACTCGTCATTCAAGCTGGACAGATCACTGGGAGCTCTGGTCATCCTGGGTTCAGGACTACTCAGCAGGTCGGGTGAGTAGCCGTCAGTGGGGTCCAGGCTGGTGAAATCATCCTGATAATCTACCTGGCTCTCACTGCAGGAGTCAGAACACTTTGATGGAGGACGACTCCATCTACTTTCCCCCTGACCACCGTCATCTTCACTAGAGCTGGAAAAGCCAGGGTCATTTGCTCTATGTTCCAAATCACTGCAGCCAGAATGCTGGCTCAATGCACTAGGAATTCTGATACGTAATTCCTTGTCCTGCTTGAAATGTGCTGGTTTCTCTTTTAGGGTGTGCTTGAGAATTGATGCAGCTTTATGATTGGGAATATCACCGCTCTCACTGGATAAACGACAAATGTTTGGCTTGTCTAAGGACTTTGGTGGAGTGCTATCTTGTGTGCGATCCATATCAACGGTACTAATTAATGTGTCCGTGTTGTCCTCGAAATTGAGGCTTCTCTTTAACATACTGCTGCTGGAGCTAAGATTCTTGTTCTTCTGATTAGCGGGTTTGGACTGCTTTGAGTTGGCATGTTCCATGCACTCTCTGGGTTTAGGAAGATCAGCGCTCAATCTCTGCAGTCTAAGCCGATATGTGTGCGTCAGGCCATATGTTAACTTTCTCTTTGGTTTTGTCTTTTCTGGATGTGGAGAATGCTTGTTTGCTTTTGTCCTTTTTTGTTTACTGGATGGGGAGACAGAGATCAGAGACTTACAGCGTTCACTGTGCCCCCGTCTCAGGGAGGACAACAGCTGTGCTTTCTGCTGAGGTGATGCATTATTTTTCAGCATTTGCACTGCTGGTTTTGCGCTGTGAGCTGTAGGATCTGTGGGTCCCTGTGCTGATGTATAAATCCAAGCTATACTGGGATGAACGGACAGAGGCTGCTGCTGCTGCTGGTTCTGCCCATTCAACAGAGAAAGTTCCACAAGAAGGGCATTCAGCAAAGGCAGCTGTCTTATGGCATCCCCAAGATGTGATGGTGCCAATGGCTGTGGTGGTATCTGACTTCCTGTTGGATGCTCAACAATAGCTGGTCCGCTCTGCTCATTGGAAGGAGGCATTTCAGAATCGGACAACTCCTCATCTGTGTCCAGGTCTGCTACCCTAAGGGAATCCATTCCTGCACTGGAAGTTTTAAACTCTTTCTCCTCTTGACTTTTCTCTGCGGCACTATAGAACATGGGTGGAGGACAGAACAGAGTTGGACTCGGCTCATCCTCATAATCAATCCGAGCTATTTCTATTTTTTTAATTCGCTTTTTTGTTTGTTCAGTCTGAGTACTTGTTGAGGCAACCCTTGTTTCCTCTGCCTCAGACACAACAATATCCTTTGGGTGTCCGTCAATCTTAACTCTCTGACGAACAACATGGCAAAAACCTTCCTGATCAATAGGCTTTACACCAGTACCCTCAGTAGTCTTGCAGCAAACAGCGTTTGTTGCCATGTTAACCATTTCTGTTCCATTACTCTCCTGTGACATTGTGGTTCCAACACTGTGAATTTTGTTTTCTGAAATATGAGGAATTAAACTTCCCCCTAAACTGACAAGTTTGCAGGCTACAGAAATCAGTCCAATTTTCATCCCCATGAGATTGCACAAGTCATGCGTCCTTCTTTCGCCATAGGCAGAGGGGGTGCCAATGCCATGCTCCTCCACATCTGATTTGATCTGGTTGACCAGTCTTGTCAGAGAAATGAGTGAACTCCCAATTAATTTTGGAGTCTCTTGTCCAACATCCATCACCATTGCGTAAAGAGGAGTGTTTGTTAAATGTTTTTGAAGAAAATCCAAGTTAATTTTAAACAAGCACGACTTGCCTTTGTGGAAAATTACCTCATTTGATCTATCCTCATCCGACTTCGACAATCCATCTGTTTGTGACTCGTTCGATTGATAAATAACTAGCGTTGGGAAATCCAACAGTCTCACTCCGACAGCCGGTTTCGAACTTCTTAGCAGTTTGCAGCCTGTATCAAGCCGAACATATTCCACTAAAAATTCAAAAGAAAAGAGAGTTTCGTGTTTGGGAACAGTCATGTTGAGAGATCAGAAAGCAGCAGCTTATCTGTCGCTTCAAAGCGTCTTAGCAACAAACCTCGGTCGCACAATCTACGTAATAAGTCACGCGAGACATGCCGGGACTTGTAGTTCTCGGCTGAGCTGAAAATTATCCTCGAATTCAAGTTGAAATCGATGTCATATTTGTAGGCCTATGTTTAGCACAGGTTGTCATAGCCTTAACCGAAATATAGCCTCGTCTGTATAATTATTAAACCGTGACAACAACATGACAACGACAAAAAGAGAACAAACGCTTCACTTTTGCCTAGAAAAATGAAGCGTCTACGTTTTGCTTCCAGTTGGTGCCACTAGAGGAGCGCAAACAGCCTAATTGTAATGGCTGTTGGTATTTCATGGATCGAGATAGGTTTATCATAGCAAGGCAAAACACTTTCTGGCTGTATAGGCTATATTGCTTTAAACAGTCATCTTCGCCTGACGCATAATTTCATGCCAATTTTCGAAACGAAGCGGAGTTCGTCCAAGAATATTTAGGTTGATTTATGATTGACATACTCGCGGACAACTTAATGTCTTCATTAGCGGAGGTTTGGCCGCAGCTTGGCGAATCATTGCATCTAGTGGGCGGGTCTACGTTGTAGCGCTGTCAGCCTCACTAGAATCTAGCTGCTCCAGACAGTTCAACTGTATCTCAGCCGCGGCCAAGTAGGCTGAGTGAACAGTGAACTCGTACGGTAGCGTAAGCTATGCTTGAAAACCCACCAAGTTGCGAGTTCATCAACTAGGATAACTCTATTCAAAACTGTACGTTTTCCTCGGATACTATGGGAATCGTGGCAAATGTGACAGGTACGTCTAATGAATGGTAATTATTTTCCATATTAACAAAAGCAAGACACATTCAACAGCTTTTATTTTATGTAGCCTAATTCAGTCTGCGTGGAAACATTTTGTAGACCCATGCACGTTAGCGCGTGTAAATTCATTGGTAATTTCTGTTGCACATTTGGAGACAATTAAATATAAAGTTCTGGCTACGAAATAACGTCATCATATCTACCTGGTAGCCTAAGCTTGAAACACTAACTTTGAACCAAGTTAGACTGTATAACGTTTTGTTCGATGCATTTTCTGCAAAACATTGAGAGAGCATTTAAAGCAATGTTAAAGACGCTTCGTTTTACAGTAGGCTATATGATTTCAGTGTAGCAACAATCTTGTTAGTGAGGCTGCTGACTTAGTTGCCTCTCAAAGAGACGGTGGGAAAATTGAGAAAATATGAAATGCCGCAATTATAAGCTGCAATTTTGTGAAGAACATTGCATAGATCGTTATGAATGATTTCAGTAAATTAGTTGAGGCACCACAGACAGCCTCAGCCAACGTTACTGTACGGGCATATCAAAATACACAGGGACACAAACACAATGTCTGAATGGGGAAACTAAACGCTTGTCCGTTGTATTTTATTATACAGATATTCTTACACCCAACCTATCTGTGTGTTTTGTTTTTTAAAGATGTCGCCACTAGGGGGTATCTTTTCATCCCACCATTGTCACCATAGGCCTACTTCAGGCCTAGGCTATTGAAGGTGTTTTTCAGGGTTGTTTTAATTAAAATAAAATCCATAAATCAGAATGTCCTCTAATGGTGCTTGCTTGCCATTACTCAGATAGAACTTGATGAAGTTGATATCAGCTAGTCTACTCACCTAATTAAATGTCTGAATCATACTTTTGATTGGAGCCAGTACACCAAGTGGTTGAAATACATTCTGATTTTGGGATTTTGTAGATTTGAGCTCTCAGTCCTTGTCACAAAACACAACCAAGCTAACTGTTGTTAACTGTGTTGTTTTGCATGTCATTAACTATGGCCTCATAAACAGCTGTAGGCACCTGTATCTTAGGAAAGATAATCTAGTCAGTGAGCCTACCATCGTTTCACACACTTAAGTAAATATGAAAATCCAATATCAGTAACAGGTGGTATGGCATTTCATTTAAAGCATGAATGAACTCTTCTGGAAGTCAAATTCTATTTAGTTTCATCTTTGTCTGTCTCAGAGAGGCCAAAATGAAAGGGCCACGGCTTCTAACCTGATGGCACAGACTGGACTGATAAACAAATCAAAAAGACCATATTCACATGTCTAAACTTGTCTGAGATCTCACACCATTATGCTTCATTTAGCAGTAGGCCTAACACATTTTCTAGGTCAATAACCTGCTTTGTGGAAAAATAGCCTGTGCCCATAAAGTATTTTGAAGCAAATGCCCTGTTGGAGGATGTCAGTCTTTATCCCTCTGGATATGCATCCCAGTCAGTTTGTAAATTGAACCTCTGTTTCCTCATTTGTGTTGAATGCGTGCTTGTCCAATGTACACAGCCGTGTATGTCCTAGACTAAGCAGAGGATCAGGCTTGCTGTGTTTGTTTATACTTGCAGGGCCGATGTCTCATTTCATTGTTGCAAACGGTCTTGATGCTTCCTTACCATTGCTGTCGGACCTTCGGGAGAGTAAACAAAATGTAGTTTTCCCTTCAGGGTCACATCCCAGAGAATGACGTGGTGGCTACAGGAGGATTTTTTAGCCTATGCTGTCATTACATACAGGAGAACAGGAAAAATAAATGGTTGAGCCAGCCTTTATACCTCGCTAAGCGTGCCTTAGCAATGGCCAGTTCCTGCCCAACACATGCCATGCACTGGAGACAATAGAAGGAACTGCTATTCGTTCATTCTGATGTTGAACATTCAGACAGGTTTAGTATGATGATGTTGGTTTATCTGGTGGCCTGCTGGTCTGTAGAAAGGGCTTGCTAGAGCTACTAACCCCTGCTATCTCAAGCACTGGGGGATAAAAAGGAAAATCTAATGTTTGGCTGGAGAATAAGAGGATGCATGGACACTAAATGAGATGGATTAGCAGGGCCATCTGTGTCGAGGATGACTGACGGCCAGAAGGTTCTTGGCCGATATGGAGACTATTCCTTGTTGTTTTTACAGTGCGATATTTTCGCTTCTTCATCATGACTGGCCACACCAATCCTGGATTTGGTTGGTTGCTCAAGGCTGAATAGAATGCATTTGCTATTGTAGAGCTCAGTATTATCTGCCACGTTGCATATTTTGGATGAATGTTGTAGGCTACTTTAAGCACTTCAAACATAATCTCATATGATACACCAGACCATACGATTTTACACGGGATCTATGCTGATTTTATGTGCATTTTCTTCTAACAGACCAATGTGGTATTCCCTCTGGATTTAATAGGAGATAAAGAGTACTTGATTGGAAAATCAATTTTATTTACAGCATTTTCTTTCAATTTTATTTACTGTGTTCTCATCATGAAGATCTCATGATGAATGTCAGCTGTTGCTTCCTTGACACTCTGTGTGTAAAATCCATTAGTTCAGCAAGAGTTGTGTAAACAGGCTGATGAGTGGTTTTGGAAAGCTCCTGTGTGCATACACAGTGGGTTTCAGCATCACATCCAGCTTGACATGATTTCTCCTCATCCACAAACCTTTGGTGAGACTCTAGTTGTGGGGAACCCATGCCACAATCGAGGCCACTTAATTGTGACCTGCTGATTTGCCAGTTGATCTGATGGCCTGAAACACCATTGCAGTGTCAACGATGATTTGAGGTGTCCTCTTTGGTCTAAATAGTTTTCAGAGGTCAAGTTATCGTATTTCATGTGAATGACTGGTCATGTTATTCACCACAGCCCAGTATAGGGTAAAGGACCATAGATTTTTTTGTTTCACCTTTGAGTGCTGATCTGCTGCTGTCTGAGGCCATTTTTAAGGCCTGCAGTACATTTTATTTTTGGTCACTCTCTTTCAAACTGTTTGACTTTGAAGTGTTCCATCTGGTAGGGGCAAAAAGCTTCTCCCCGGTCATTTTTTCCCCTTGCCGTTGGTCCCAAGAGAAGGGGTACACATCAAACATGAGACGAGGCCAAATCTAATCTGCTTTGAACTCCGCCAGGGTTCTCCCATGTACCATGAAATTTGCTTCTGTGTGCACCTTATGAAGAAAACTAATTTAGAGCTCTATGGCAGAGCCAAGTAATGACTTTGAAATAGAGTTTCGGTTGTCATTGAAAAGCCACTGGGTCTTGGGCCGTGGACATGGAAAGTTGCTCTAAGGAGAAACATGAGGAATCATATTGAGGCCTTTTTAAACTCAAGGAAATTATTTTCATCTGAATGATTTTGAATTGGTTATTGCACAACCAGACAACAGGTAAAATGAACGCGCTGGATACATGTCCAGATGTAGCTGAGAGAACAACTGACTAGCATGAACAATAGGCACCTGCCAAATCAGTTAAGAAATCACCTGCAGTTGTTTGCCCACAGGGTCTGTTTTCTTTCCTCGCCCATTCTAGATGTCTATTTGGAAAGGAGACACCCAGGTTGAATTACCATACCCCCCCCCCCCCCCCCCCCCCCCCCCCCCCACACACACACACACACACACACACACACACACACACACACACATACACACATGTCATTGTCAGAGAAATCCATCATGGTCTATAAAGCCCACACAATAGCTCTCGTCTTGGATGTACCTAGCATGCAACATCTCCATTAATCAGCAGTTGGATGTGCTCCTGGTCTGGTGTGCATTGGGACCAGAGCTGCTACTGCCGCTTCAGTTGGTGTGTCAGAGCCTTGGGCTCCCCCACCAGCTTGATGAGTTAGGGGGGATTGGGGGTAGGAACGGGGGGTGGGGGGGGGGGGGGGGGGGAATCGGATAGGCTACATTACTAAACCATGTCTACTGGGCAGTTTCTGCCCCCTGTGCCCTGTCGGAGTGCCAGGCACAGGCCAGTACGCCCCCGCTCCGGTTCTGCTTTCCCACGGAGCTTTCTCTGCCGATCTGCTGAGCGTTCACAAAGCGCGGCCTAGTGGGGGGAGCGCGAAAGGGAGAGAGAGGGAAAGAGAGGGAGAGAGAGGGATAGAGAGGGAGAGCGAGAGGGGAAAGTGCTGATGCACATGTGCATTGTTCCAGCAGCGGTGATGGGCTTTCCTCTTTGTGCCACAAAAGCTGTGCGGGGCTCCTGCCGCCGTGGTTCCCAGTGTATACCGTCCCGCTAGCACATGACTCGGATCAAAGGGGAGCCGGAAAGAGTTTGCCAGTGGCTTTCCAGTGGGACTATGACCATCCCCTCCCCACTCCAGCAGTGATCTGGCAGCTGGGAAAATCAAATGAGTGTTAGCATGGTGGTGGTCCACCGATTTCCATTTTGGTCTTCCAGCTACTTTGATTTCTCCTCATAAGCTTGCCAGTACAGGGAACAGATTTCAGTGGCTGAGTGACAAGCTGTTGAAGACTAAATATTATTTGTTGCTCTCAAATTCCACGTATGCGTAACCAAAACAGGAGCCTGACCAACAGGCGAATACCAAAAGAACAGACACAATCTGCGGACTCACCAGAATTGATCTGGTCTGCTTAACACTCTGGCAGCAGTGCAAGAGTAAACAGTTTTTTCCCCCCCATCCAAAGCAATCTGTAAATTGTGTTGGATTTTTTTTGTCTCTGTGGTTAGATTGGATTTGACATGGCATTACCAGTCAGTGAGAGATTTACCGCCTGACCTCCCAGTCGAATTTCCCCCCTGAGAGACTGGAGTTAGAGGAAAAGTCGTTCAGCTATACAGGCCACGCCAGTTGTTTGACTGAGACATGAAAACAGGGTTGTTCTCATTTCATGTTCCTCATTATGTAAACAAATAAGCAATCCCAAAAAGGCCACTGATGTCAGTGATTGCACAGGTGTGTTTGAAGGAGGAACAGTTATGCAACGCTTTTTTCTCTCACTTTTTTTTTAATATGAGAGCATAATATGCTTCAGAAGAGACAACTCGCCCTGAGAGAAATCTAATTTAGATTTTACACAGCCATAGCAAGAGAAAGAGTTGCAAGCTTGTGGGGACTTTGATACTCTATGCTGAAAGGCATTAGTCACGGGGATGGCGACGGCGCTCCGCGCAAGACCACAGGCTCGGGGGTTCCATCCAGGGTCTTGATGGATCACAGTGGGCCTTATTACGCCGCTCCGCTGTGGCTGAAATGAAGTTAACACTGGCCTCTGATATCGGGGCTTTATTTGCACGTCTGCAAGGAGACTTATGGGGCCGTCTCTCTAATGAGTTTTGGACACCATGGCTCAAGGCTGGCTCGGATGCGCTTCGCTGGTGCACATTGCCCACTGTCTGGGTGTGCTGCTGCAGAAAGACAACAGTCCGCCGACTGTTTGTGGAGGCATTCTTTAATCTTCGTTTGCGGGGGCGTTGTGGCATTTCCTGTGGTCACTCTCAGGAGAACGGCTTGCCCACATCCCAGCCCGGCCGAAAGTTGCTGTTTGTTTTGCAAACGGCCTTCTTGGGGCAGAAGAGAAAGAGAAGGAAAAGAAAGAGAAAGGCACTCGAGTGACCGGTCATACACCGTCACGCTTCAAGGACCCTGGAAGTGGAAGTAATGACCGTTACAACTCCTAGTCCACCACTCCGCAACAGAATCATAACATACCATGAGGACGCAAACACACGCAGTCATGCGGCAGCGTGGCGTTGTGTATACAGTAAGCCTGCTTAAATGGGCAGCTAGCCATGCGTCTTGTACGTAGATGAGCGCTTAAGCCACGTTCAGTATGTGTGGTCTGCATGGAGGGAAAAAAAAGCTCTTCGTCCTATCTGGCAGACGTGAACGCTGTCTGCCGTCAGATGCATGCATGCCACAGATGGGCACCCAGTCTGTTTGGGATATAATGAGTGTTTCTATCCTTTTCCTGCTGCCGTTCTTAAAAGGCGGTATCTCGTATCCTGTGAGACGAGCGGGGATGGATTGGACCTCAGAGAATGCCGAGCCCTATAGTTTCCACCGGGCGGGGGATTCGCCATGGATTGGCGACCTTAGCGTGGCAGATGGCATTGTGCTGGTCAGAAGTCCTCACGCAGACTGGCCCCTTGGTCAGGGGGCGCGCACTCCATGGTGACATAGGGCCACCCTCTGAGACAACTGTGGGGGTGGGATGTCATTGACCCATTTAACATGCTAAGCAGCATATAGATGTAGGTCTGGGTGCGCTATAGCATATGTCTGGCATGGGGCTTACTTCATTTCTGTGCGTCTGGGTGGAAATGTAGAGTGTTTTGTTTCGCTGGTCATATACCATAGACAAAAACAGAAGCTATAGAAGAGAAATGAGCTGTTCGGGCTTATGAGGATTCCTATCCTGGAGTGGAGAGAGCTCCAGTCCAGAGAGACTGTTTGAGGAGCATGAAACCGCAGCTCAAATCCCATCTCTCAGGGGAATGCGATTCATCACAGGCTACTGCATCTGTGTTATGCACTATCTTCCATCCTCTAAGAGAGCTCTATTCACTTACGAGCTTTGAAATGGTAAGACAATCCAACAGTTTATCCACTAAAGATAATTGAGTTGTTATGTGACATTGTTGCAGAAAGCCTTGATTGAGCTTTGATATATCCCTGTTTTGAGACAGGGATTACTTTCCTTTTTTTCTTTTACTTTTCTGAGAGGATTTTTGGGAGGGGTGATATTTACTCTGTTTATTGTATCAAGCATTTAGTCATTTTTCAACTGTGTGATATTTACACAGATAGCCTGCAGCAGGTTTGATCTTTAGATGTATTTCCGGAATGTGAAGCATTTGAAGGAGCATTTGAGCATTTGAAGAGGAGGGTGAATATGTTTGCTTTGAGGGTGTGAGTGGGATTGAAGATGAGAAGAAGACCTCTTTTAGCCTACATAATTTAGACCCCTCATTATTTTCTCTGTAAAGCTAACTCAGTGAGTAACACACACAAGTATTTCAATGTACTTGTACTGTCCCACACCCAAGTGCTAATGGCAATCAAATCTAGCTTGCTAACTAATTTAGCAAGGCCCCTCTAGTCTCTTGAGGGCAATTTAATTTACCTTCTTTGTTCCCTCATGTTTCTTCTGCATCGTCCTGCTCCTCTTGTACTTTATAATTGTGCTAACATGTTAGCCGCTTGCGTTTGCTTATTCGGATGAAATGGGTCACACTGATAAATATTTCACCTCTTCTCAGATGTTTCACCACACAATGAACAACTTTTCTTTTTTTTCCCCACTCGTCAGTGTTGCTACCCTGGGGAGCTCTGATTGAGGGAATAGCAGTTACAAGGGCACTAATAGTCACTGACCTGCTGACACATTTTGTGTGTGTCTTTAAAACATCTTTAACAGATGAATGAGGGTGAGCCATACATTAACCCCACTGGACACCATCCCAGTGTCCGTCCGCCAGTGGTGGCCAGGGGGAGGTTAAGACTCGCCGTTTCCTCATTGGGTCCAGACAATCGAGGCTACTGACCTTGTTGGTGCTGGACTCAGATTGTAGATAAGACGGGGATTTAGTGACAAGCCTGTCACATTCCTCATTCCTATTGTAGCAAAAGAGAGGTTTGGGGAGGGAGGACAGAGGCGGGGGTGTTGGCAGCTGACAGGGAATGAATTCCGCACTGCCAGTTACTCCCTCAGTCTCATCGTGTTATAAAGCTCCCAAACTCGCTCTACTTCCAGAAGAAATAAATCAGATTGTAATTATTTCACAGTTGCGAAATAATAGGTGTTTAATAGGATTCCGGGTTTACTGCTGTGAAAAGGAAAACTGATTAAACACATGAAGCCCATTTGAACATATTATCCTGCGTAATTGTGGCATTTTTCAGTCCTTTTAGCGAAAAAAAGCCTGAGTCTAAAAATAGAACGGACGACCTTGGCATTCATCAGAGGACATGCAGAACCTGGCTCTTCATTCCAGGACGAAGCGCCATCAGTGAATCAGCCTGGATCACACATGTAACAAGAGAAAAAGAAAGGCCATGGTAGTGAACGGGTTGCTCGGATCATAAAGCATGTTGATTGTTTCTGAATGAGGTAGATTGTAATTAATGAGGGAAATGGAGCAGAACCACAACAGATGTGTGTTGGCGAGGCGAGTGCGATCTGGTACGGGCATTTTGCTGCCATGGACAGAATTACCACACATGTAGCCTTTCAACACCATGAGGTCTTTCAATAGCAAACCATTCATCCCTGCGCCGCATACTCTAACCTTACAGAGGTATGCAGCAGGTGGTAAAGAATGCTCACAATTAACACTATGAGTAATTAACACAAATAATAGTGTTAAAGTGAGAGAGATTTTGTTTATTTGGCATTACATATGAAGTATATCAATGCCATATTTGCTTCAGCAAAGTCTCAGTGGACATGATGCTTAGTCTATGTGCGTTTGTCCCTAGAAGGCCCTGATGGTCTGTTTCCTCTTGACTAATGAGGGTATATTAGATTTAATTGGAAAAGCACTTACTGAACAAGGCTGCATTCAGGCTTCCATGTATGTTCGGCAGCCATGCAGTGTCTGTCCCATTTCCTTTGAGTGGTGTGCCGGGCTTTAATGTGAGGAAAGCTGGTGTGGTTAACTTGTTTGTCTACAAAAAAACGTGCAGCACTCCATTATATGCCTTCAACACAACCAGATATGAAAAAAGGGATTGAGGTTTTTTTTTAGTATAGAGTGGAATAGGATGACCCATAATGTTGATGTTGACACCATCATGGTGTGCTAGTTCAAGCACAGAGATTTTTGGAAAACATTAAGGGTACCAGAGCCGATGCTTCAGACCAAGATTGAGACTGGTGTTCATGGATGGGATTCCAGAGCTTCACTTCCAGAGAGAACTGGTATGTGGATGTCGTGTTGACTATTATTGGGTGCTTGTGAATTGTGCAGAATCTGCAGTTCTCACACAAAACATGAAAGCCGTCGGAATGTGACTAATTACAGGATATCGTCAAAAAAGTTGAGAGGAAGGACCTGTCACTCCATAGCAGGCTTTTATCAATTGTGGGAAAAAGTGCTTGTTTGGACAGCCTGTGTTGCCTGCCATGATTGTCTCATTGTTGTCTCGGGGCAATCATTCAGGTGAGGGAAGTCGGTGGCTGTCAGTGGGCAGATTTACATATGAGGAGAGGGTTATTTGTGGCACTGTTTGTATTCATGTACATTTAATTTAATCTCTGAGGGAGAATCACTGTCTGTAGTTCTCACACTGTAGTGCCGTGAGGCTCTTCAATATTCGTATTTATGCTCCATGACCTCATGATTGACAGACCCTTGGAATGGCATCTATGCTATTAAAAATATTAATGAAGTTGCTGATATTCATCACAGCATTTCAAATAGCCTCCTTGCTGGGCCACCTTGTTGTGCTGCTGTATATTTACAGAAACAGTTGTGTTCCTGCATGGCTGTGTGAAGGATGTTTGCCATCTGGTGCACAGCTCCCCGGCTGATAAGACATTATCTGCACATTATAATTAAGTTTAGCAGACATTGCTTATCAGAGTATCCTTAATCTTCTCTGTAAAGCAAACAGAACCGGTCCATAGATTTGCATTTGCCATGCCACAGGTGAAAAAAAAAAAAACATTATGAAAAATACCCCCCACCCAGCCACCCCACCCTTCTTCCCCCCTCTCAACAGCCTGCGCCCAAAAACGGAAACACAAGCTTGGAGCCAAATTCTTATCAACTGTTGTTTACCAAAGAAGCTGCCATTCTCCTGACTGTTTGTATTTATCTGACTGGCTGGCAATATTGGAGCCAGTGGCGTGTGCTGGAATCACTGACTATGGCAGGCCTATGAGATTCAGATGGAGCGGAAAGGCAGCGCTGCCTGCTGCACAAAGGACCATACTGTACTATACATGGGCCTTGGTATTATGTGTTTAAAGAGGCCTGGCCAGCCATGCAGACTTAATGCAAAGCCTGGCCAGTCAATTCCACCTCAGTGTGTGTGGGTCTCTCTGTGTGTGTGTGTGTGTGTGTGTGTGTGTGTGTGTGTGTGTGTGTGTGTGTGTGTGTGTCTGTGTGTGTCTGTGTGTGTGTGTGTGTGTGTGTGTGTGTGTGTCTGTCTGTGTGTGTGTGTGTGTGTGTGTGTGTGTGTGTGTGAGAGAGAGAGTTTTATGTTTTTTTCCTATGTCTTTTTAAATAACCCTCCTTTTATCTGATTTCTAAAGGCTGTTGACTGCAGAAAATGATCTGGAGTGACAGTGGCCTGATTCTCTCCTGCTCCCCCCCCCCTCCCCCTCCCCTCCATGTGCCCCCCCACCGCCACCACAGAATACCTTGCGCTCGACGTCTTGAGTTCAGACGCATGTGGAGAGCAGATCTGCGTGGTAGCATAAGCCTACGGAGTTGCCTTGAGTGTGCCGACTACAGGCCTATACACACAACAGATCCACGGTTGCCTGTGTTGATAAACTTTGGATGGGTACCCTGCTTTTGGAATGCCAGAAGATGCAATCAGCGAAAGCATTTTGTTTTTATCTGCATCCAGCATGCTCACTGGATGAGCCATATCTCTCTTTGCACTCTCTTCCTGAAATTGTCAGTAAGAAAGCCCTGCTAGTCTTTATGGCCAGTTCATAAAAAGGCGCAGGCTGCCTCTCTGCACTCTCACAAAGGATGGGGCACATTCCATCGACAATTTACACTGTCGAACACAATAGACTCGCCTTAAACAGAAACAAAGTTTAAAAAGCTGGTCTTGTTCTTCAGCTGGTTTTAACATTGCTCATTAGAGACATCAGATGTGGTCGTGAGGGAGGCCTGGGCGTGTTTTTTAGAGTTGGCCTTTCCTCTCGTCATAGCAGTGTTTATTGGAGGAGACAGTGTAAGACGCAAACCTCTGGGAAATGTAAACTAAAAACACAGAGAGAGCCGTCCCTGCGCAGAAAGCCCCCCCCCCCCCCCCCCCCCTCCTGCTTCCAGCTTGGACATCGGCCACGCTGTTCCAGAACGATCCCTGGACGTGCTAGATTACGGCCTGGCACGGGCTGCCGTATCCCCCCCCCCCCCCCCCCACACACACACACACAAAACTCCTCACCTCACGCCTGAAGTGGAGGCTCTCATCCCACTTGACTCACAGACAGTGTATTTGGGGGTGTAGGAACATACACACATACAGTATATTACAGTGTCTTAGGCCTTACAGATTGTAGTCATTTCACTGCTTGATGAAGTTGTCACTGAGAGCCTGGTTTTGTGGGTTAATTACATTCTTTAGACAAAGCACTTTTGTGTGCACATTCTGTTTTTGCAACATGGTTGCTACTTCCTTCTGTGTCCTAGACGGAAGACCATGTCCCCAGCAATATGGTTATAATAACCAAAGCCGGTATGAGAACAATTATATGTACTTACTGTGCTAGGAGTCATTTATCAGTGGAGCAACATCTAAAATGACTCCACATGGGGTTGAACCATGTTCCTTGATATATGAATGGTAAGCATTTAGCATGAGGTACAACTTGAGAATGCCAAATGCAATGCTATGTTGTGGTTGTGCTCACTTCTCCTTAGACAATTATTGAATCTCAAGGTTTAGTCACGACTCAAATTAGAGTTGTTTTCTCAACAAAAGCTGGTTGTTTTGAACTGTCAAGCTAAAAATCCTCCCCTCCCCTCCAACACACTGAGTTGCCTGATTCCTTTTCCTTGCTCGAGCAGCGACAGCATATGGTTGTGATAACCAGCTGTCTCCATGCCCTCATATTCCTCTCAGCTTGGGGCTGTTTATTTTGACTGTGGATGTCGACGGCGCTGCGCGCTGAAACACCACGGATGACAACAGGGACGCGCTGTAGAACAGCGAGCACCTTATTCCTGTCGGCTCGCCGGGTCCTCAGAACTTCCAATTTCGCCCCCATCGGGGCCCGCGCCTTGCAGCGGAGAGATAAGAGGAGCGCGGCGGGGCGGAGTGGGGCGGCGAGGGATACGGGGCTTATTTGGGTCGGTGTTCAGTCGAGCTCCGACAGGCCGGCGATTAAGGACAAGCTCCTTCCTGCGTTCATTTTTCATCTGGTGACTGATCTGCACTCGAGAGCCGCGGAAATACATCACAGGACGCAACTCTAGCCCTCCTTATGTCACTACGAATTACATAAACATTTATGCAGCTGAGTTTCTCCATGCATTAACAGGCGAGGTACCACCCCATACACACACACACACACACACACACACACACACACACACTACACACACACACACTACACACACACACATTACAGACACACAGTGCCCCCCTTCTCCGATCCTCTCCCGTTCCCCTCCCGCGGGCATTTGCTTGGATGCAATTGCACTGCTGTGTCACGGAACTTGTTGGATTGTTTTTTATTATCGTCGTTTAGCTTTTCTGCTCTTTAAATTCGTTTTGATTCATGCACATTGCTTTGGCAATCCCATTGTCTAGACCCCCTCCTCCTTTCTCCCGTTATTTTGGTTTCTGTCGTCGTCTCGTTCCTGGCTGGCCCAGAGCAGTGCCGTGCGGCTTCTCATTAGATTGTTGGCCCTGATGGCTGTCTGAGGTCAGAGGTGGCCCCATCATTGGTGGTCTGGTGTCAGGTCGTGTAAGTGCTCTCAGCGGAAGAAATGAATTTGGTTCACCTCCCTTGAATACACGGAGAGAGAGAGAGAGAATGGAAGAGAGAGGGAGAGGGAGAAAGAGAGAGGGAGAGGGAGAAAGTCAGAGGGAGATGGCAAGTGAAGAAGAAAAAAGATGATATGGACTGAGAGAAGGAGTGAGAGTGTAAAGAGATAAAGAATGAGTTGCTTTAAGTCTGAGGGCTACTTAAGCTGATCTCGACTAACTGAAGCTGACTTAGCTGCAGTGGCGGCTAGATGTGTGCGTCTGAGATAAAGTCAATGAGCCATTTTGTTTCCACAACTTGGGCACGGCGTGTCAAGTGTGCAAACGCTTCTCTGTTTAATCTAGCAAAGCATTCAAGAATTTCGCAGTCATTTGTCATTGTGGTAGGTTGTTTCAACACACACACACACACACATCATGCCAGCGTGCCCCGTGGGATAATTATGATGATAACTTATCTAGATTACCTGTCTGGAGATATGATGAAATCCGAGAGGGACTGGGATAAGGAAAGAAATGGTGTTCAGTTATGGAAAGGCAATGAGATAATCACACGTCCATGTCCGGGAATGGAGTCATGCTTACTGGTTTGTTACCACAGTCAAATGATCCCTCCGTAACAAAGCCAACGGATAGATCAGAGTGTGATTAGGCTGGCTTTCACTATGTATATTTGCATATTTTTTGAGAGAGTGAGAGAGTGAGAGCGAGAGAGAGAGAGAGAGAGATAGAGAGATGTGTGAAGCATGAAGTTTCTGTTTCTCATGAAACCTCTACCCACCGAGTCCTTTTTCTCTCATCAGCCTTTGCCGTTACACTCTGAATGCATGTGTGTGTGTGTGTGTGTGTGTGTGTGTGTGTGTGTGTGTGTGTGTGTGTGTGTGTGTGTGTGTGTGTGTGTGTGTGTGTGTGTGTGTGTGTGTGTGTGTCTGCGTGTGTGCCAGCGTACGTGTGGGTGTGTGTGTGCGGTGCACGTGTGTTGGAGTGAGTGATTGTGAGACAGGAAGTAGCCCAAACTTCACATTGGAATCTGGAGGAAATGTGTCCCACCTCCTCCCTCCCAGCCGGCTGCCGGGCCTGCCCCACACACTAGCAGATTTCACCAAGCCCAGTCCCTGTCTGCTGTTCCACTGACTCGGATCACTGTGTTTTAAAAGGAACTCTATTGATGGGGCTGGCCCACTCTCTCTCTCTCTCTCTCTCTCTCCTTCGCTCTTTCTCTCTCTCTCCCTCCCTCTCTCTCGTGAATGCCAGCTCCCTCCTACCATCCAGTCAAGTGCCTCATTGTGAGTTTGACCAAAGAAATGCAAATAAAGGGAACAGATGTAGTGCTGTCCTTGTTCCCTCTCCCTCTCTCCCCCCTCCTCTCTCCCTCTCCCTCTCTCTCTCCTTCTCTCTCCTCTCTTCTTCCCTCCTTTCTTTCTCCCTCATCTCCAGTCATTAGGACATTAGTTCCATTCCGAAGCGAGGTGTATTGTGCGAAGGAGGAGGTGGAGGAGGAGGACGATGAAGAGGACTGTATTTTATAGGGAGGGAGAGCTAAAGCCATGCTGCCCCAGCACGTGACTCTTGCCCGCTGCTTTCAGGGTCTCTTTGGAGCGGCCGCCGTCTCTCCGGATGGATAAATGGACTTTTTTCTCCTCTCTCTCCCTCTTTAGCCGGCCGTGCCTCTGGGAGTCTTACACAATGAAGGACACACACAGAGAGCACGGGCGCTTTTTTTTTCTCTCCACGAGAGGAGGAGGAGGAGGAAAATATCTAAATGTGGCAGCGGCCCTTTCTCCTCTCTCTCTCTCTCTCTCTCTCTCTCTCTCTCTCTCTCTCTCTCTCTGCTTCTTCTTTCTCTCGTCCCTGTTCTTGCTGTTCTCTGTCCCTCCTTTTCACTTGGTCTCTCTCTTTTCTCCATTTCCACCGTGAGAACCACACTTCTCCACCCCACACCCCCAGATCCTGCAAACCCACCCCATCTCCCATCCACCCCCACTATTTCCACAAATGCTATGAGGGAATGGAAATAGCCAGTACTGTTTCTCATTTTGTGTGTGTGTGTGTGTGTGTGAGCGAGAGAGAGAGTGTGTGTGTGTGTGTGTGTATGTGTGAGAGAGAGAGTGTGTGTGTCTGTGTGTGTGTGTGCTTTTTTACAGGCTCTCAGACAGGATCTTAGTTGTAAGTGCACTGTGCACCTCTCATTTGTATGAATGGAACTGTAACTCCAACTGAAGATTGCATGATGTTTTATTCCTACTGTAGCCATTTGTGCATAATGCAGGCGTGATTTGCAGGGGCTTTCATTATGTCTGTGCGCCGTGGTGTGCTCTTGGACATGTGGTGAGGGTTGTTGTTGTTGTTTACCAGTTGGGTACCTCTCTCTATCTCTTTCTCACTCTTTCCCTCTCCCTTTCCCTCTCTCTCTCTATCTTTATCTCCCCCTCTCTCCCTCTTTCTCTTGCTCTCTCTTTTTTTCTGTATTCTCGCTTCTTTCTTTCTTTCTCTCTCTATTCCTTTCTCACACATACACACTCATACATGCTCAAACTCCCTTATTATTCTCCTCTCTCTCTCTCCCTCTCTCTCTCTCTCTCTCTCTCTCTCTTCTACTCTCTCCTTCTCTCTCATCCTGTGGGAATGCTTGACTTTGTTGTGCTGGTGCGTAACCGTCACGGCGGCTGTCTGGGTTTTTTTTTTTTTTTGCGCGACTATTTGCATGTCGGTTGGGCACATCTGCCCACCACCGTAGTGCGACAGAGCGGGCCGTCCTCCTCAGCCGTCATGGCCGCCGCTGGTCTCCCATAGCGATGCCCACAGAACAGCTGTTTCTAATGCCACCGTTGAGCAGTCTTTGAAAGTGACTCCTCCGAATGAAAAAAAAAGAAACAGAAAAACAACAGTGCGAGTGAGCGAACTTCCAAGAGCGCTGGTGGGCTTTCATCATCGCCATCATTCCTCACTGGTTATGAGAACTCGTGGAAGGATGAAGCCTCTTTTGGGCGATCAGGTTTCCCGTTCGACTGCTGTTCCAGATTTTGGTGCCCATTGTGGTAACGTGCCGTTGCCTTGTTGCCATGTTCTTCTACTTGTGTGCTCAAGCCTTTAGTCCAAGTTTTTGGTGCCAGGTAGTATTACAGGTTATTGGCTGTAACACGAGGCTTCATTTTGGGAAAAAATCATTTGTCTCCTTCAGTTCAACACTATTCAAATTGTTTATTGCATACCCATTAAGGAAATCATCAGCTAAATTGGGTGCTGTAAGATGCAACCTGTGCAGGCCCAGTAACATAAAGCCTCCCATTGTTTTAGGTGTCCAAGAACATTGAAACAGAGTTCACTGATTGAATCCTGTCATTTCTTCAGCAGCACCAATCCAGCACCCCCCCCCCCCCCAGCCCCAGCCCCTTTCCCTCATCTCATGTTCCCTCTTTTCTAAACGTCCTTCTCCTCGGCTGGCATGGTGCCCCCAGTGTCTGTGCCAGTGAGCAGTGAAAAAGAGAGGGGGGAAAAAAACTCCCTTCCCCCTAAAATCCAATGATTATTATTCATGTGCTAATTTTAGCTGCGGCGGTCGTCAAAAGCTCTCATTATCTCCTCTATAAGAAAATCATCAGCTGCACTGCCGACTCCAAATGCCTTTACAACTCCTCCAATGATCACAATTTTTTTACTCTCTCTCTCTCTCTCTCTCGCTCTCTCTGTGAGAGTGTGGTGTTTTTTTTTTTCAATATCAAATCCCTGAACAGCTTTGTACTTTTTATACTATTCAATTTACACTGGCTAGAGAACAAGGCTCTCATTATGCGTGCTGTAGAGAGGCGTATGGTTTCATTGCATTGCAATTGGGAACTGGGGGGATTTTAACGTGTGTGAAGACGTGTGCTTTTTTTTTTTTCAAATGCCTATGAAGACGTGGAACCCTTTTTTTTTGGTGTGAATCGTTGACATTTCGCTTCGTTTCCAAAAAGAAAAAGATGACACGTGGTCCGCGTCCTCTTTTCATTGGCTCGGAATGATGGATTTGATCCGAACCTGCCATGACGGGGTGACATTGTCTGTTGGAGAGGCGGGAGCTCGCGCTCACGGCTGATATCAGTCGATCCAGTAGGGCGCTCTCTGTGCGCTCAAAAGAGCCCAGCGTGATGCCCTGCCGGCCCTGCCGGTCGCCCGTTCTGCCTGCCGGTCAGTGGCCGCCCCTTAACAAAAGCAACGAGCGGACGGCTGACACCTCCATTGTGCTTTGTGGGAGATTTCTGTGCGACGCCTCGGCCTTTCCCCACCGGTGGCTGCTGTGCCATGAAAAAAGCGACCCCCCCCCTCCAGCCACCCTCAGCCCCCCTCCCCTTCTGTCCTGTCCTCTCCTCTCCTCTCCTCTCTCTGGCTTGTTAGGTATGGGGTAGCAGCAGCTGTACTCAGAGCTGTGGGGTGTGTGTTTATGTATGTATGCGCTGAAGACATTGCCTATGATTGCCCAGGTCCAGAGAGCTGGCATCCAAGCCTCACTCCTCACTAGTGTTCCCTGGCGTTTCACATGAAGGACATCTGCTGTCACTCAAGGCTGTCATAGCAGTGAGCACTGATCTCATGAGGAGAGACTGGCATGTCTGCCCCTCATTGGGTCTCTCTTGCCCCATACCAACACCACCCCCCCCCCCCCCCACACACACACACACACACACACACACACACACTTCCCTTCTCTATCTTTCTGGCTCATGGTTTGCTCACCATCATTTTTTAATAAGCTCATGTTGTTGACTCGTTCCTTCCTGCCCTCTTAGATTCTCATGCCGTTTCTTTCAGCCCTTTCCTCTCTGACCACAGTGCATGGTGTGTCTGCTGCACCGCCCCGGAATGGGCACCTCCTCATCACTGACAGCCGTCGTCGGGCATCAGGCCAGCCTACTGACTAATGCATTTGATGGAGGCAGCAGTGATGATGCCCGTGTGTGTGCCCAGCTGCTCTCCTATTCTTCCCTGCTCGGATTAAGGAGGGCAAAGCGCCAATCACATCAAACCTGTCTGAACCGAAATAGTTTGCTGTGATTTAGTGAATTCCTCATATTGAGCAAATCCTGTTGAGAAGCTCTCACAGCCATCGCTAATGTGATCTGATGCAATGGCAATGACTATTAGAGAATGTGTTTGGCCTTCAATCCATTACAGGATGGGTTTTCATAGGATAATTTGAGACTGTGTAACGTGTGTATTACAGCGTACTTTGAGGCGTGGGGTTTCAGGATATTTTGGAAATTTGAGAATTTGTCACATCTCATTACATTGATTCCGAAAAGATTGCAGGGGAGTGATAATAAGCACTCGCTCAGAGCGAATTGGACAGCATTTGTCACGACTGGTGTGCATTCCTGTGCTGTGTAGCCATATGCCTCGCACAAATACGATACTCTGCACCCCACATGGCCCTCTGGGTTCCCCTTACCCATCGGGATTCCTCTATCTACACCTGTTGCACACCACTCTGCCATGCCGACCTCCGACCCCCGAACTCTGACCCCACATTTACTTCCACTTTTAGCTTGTAGCTTGTAGCCCGTAGCCTCCTTGCCAGTGCTCAGCTGTGTTTGTGTCCCATAAACCGGTCGTTCCGTGGGCAGGCATTAACCGCTGGCCCACACTGTAATTATGTGCGCGCTCCGTTGCCTTTTAAATGCCCTGTGCTCTGCCCCTAGGGCCAGCATTTCTCATCTCAATCCCCCCACACTACACCACCCCACCCCACCCTCTCCCAATTGCTGTATCAGTGCTTAGCATTTTTTGAATGTTACAAGGAGAGGCACTGCCTCTAGGAAAAATGCAGTCTTACCTACCTCTGTGTGTGTGTGTGTGTGTGTGTGTGTGTGTGTGTGTGTGTTCATGGGCATTAGACAGAGGCAAGTAGCAGAATTTTTTTATCGCAGATATTCATTTTATTTTGATACATGTCTGCTCTGATAGCCTTGCTCTGTGGCAATCGATAAGATGTTTTTGCATCACACCAAAACAGCTGCAGAGATTCTGAAACATTGGAGAAATAAAGCACCATGAATTGCAGAATTAAATCACAAATACTTGCACTGTATCATAAAGAATCACAACATTGATTCTGATATCGATGGCATTAAATCACGTCCATTCTGCCGGAGACCTCTGACCCTGACTGCAGAGGGAAAGAGGGCCGTTGTGATGCCCATCCAGTCCAGGCAGGGCCGCATGTTTCATGCAGCTGAAGAACTAATCTTTATCAGGCAGAATCCTCCCCCAGACCCCAGAGCTTGATTCTTTCAAAACACACTGCTCACACTGTTTCCCTTGTCTCCGGTGGCCTTATGAACGTGGGTGTGTGTTCAGTCCCCTTTGTAGAATATGAGTAAAAGATGTGTTTGTTTGGAGTCTTCTTTTCGAGGTATGGAACTTTTCCTGTTGCCATCTAAAAGTGTGTATGTGTGCGCGCAAGCGTGAGTGTATATGTGGTTCCATCTGTGTGTGAGTGCTTGTGGCTATGAAAACGATGAAAGCAATTCCTTGGTATGTTAATTACACAACGGGCCTTTAGGACATGGTGTGTGTGTGTGTGTGTGGCGTAATGAATGGCTCGTGTGTGTGTGTGTGTGTGTGTGTGTGTGTGTGTGTGTGTGTCACTGACCAGAGTGTGAAGGAAGGGGACCCGCCCTTAGATGGGGATTCAGGAGTCTGATGATGCTTTAGCCTTTAAGCTTTAGCCTTTAAGCATCATACTCAACCATCCGCTCGGCCTCCCTTTCGACGATCTAGAAACTCCTTCCCTGGTCTGTCTGTGTGTGTGTGTGTGTCCTGCTTATTTCCTTTTATCTTTTTCTTTTTTACTCTCTCTCTCTATTTTTCAAATGTAAATACCTTAATTTGGTATGACCAAAAACTCACAACTGTTATCTTTTCAGTGTCCACAGAAGTAATCATGATTTTGCTGGCACTTTCTGCTACACTTTCCCTCCTTCTTTTTCATGCTCTCAGGCACACAGCACTCTCTCTCTCCTCTCTTTCCTCTCTCTCTCTCTCTCTCTCTCTCT
>NC_085011.1:21256442-21278942 GCF_963854185.1 Sardina pilchardus | reverse complement strand
CCTCCGTCTGTTTGGATTGTGTGTATGTGCGGGGTGATGGGTGTCTCTTTTCTCCACTAATGGTGACGGAGACCAAAGTTCTCCTCCAGCAGCAATAACCTTGAGTCCCCCTCTCACTCCACCCTCCTCTTCCTCCACCTCTCTCCACATCGCCATCCTATCGTTAAAAGACTGTGTCCGCACACAGTAATGGCCACTTCCTCGCATAAAGGCGTAGCAGCTGCAGATGATGTCCTGAAAGTGCTTCCTGTGGCTTTGCCTCCCCCTGGGCATCCCATGATACTCTTGTGACATCTGTCCTCCAGCCTGTTGCAAATGAGCACCCCCCCCCCCCCCCCACCCCAAATGAATACCCCCCACATACACACACACACTTCCCAACCACCAAACCCCCTCGCCTTTGATCCCTGCAGTTAGATCGGTAGTTAGCCATTCAGCGTAATTGGCTTAACTGCTTGTTGACAACGATGAGCTGATTGATGAGTTGGCCTGCTGGGAGCTGGTACTAAGGTGGCAGTCTTGCCCGAGGCCTGCTGGAGGAGAGGTGGGAGGTCATCCGCGCACTGGCACAGGCTAAACGCAAACAATTTGGTTTCTTCGCCCCACCGTAGAAGGAGAGGAAGACAAAGAGAGAGCTAGAAGAAGAGAGAGAGCGAAAAGGGGTATTGGTGGAAAACAAGCAAATAGTAGAATGAGAGTCTGATTTACAACAACATGCGATGCAGATGAAGTTCGGCTGTGACGTTGTATGGATTTTATCGCATAACACCCTTTATACAAAAAAACAATCTGTGTCATAATCAGGTGCAGAAGTTAAAACCCATTATGATAAAATATGAATCTGTCTTTTGGGAGAGATGCACCTTTTTACAGGGACGTGCCAGATGAAGCATTACATCACAGAGGGAGAGAGAGAGCAAGGGAGGTGGGAGGGAGGGAGAGAGAGAGCAAGGGAGGTGGGAGGGAGGGGAAAAGAGCAGTATTGTGCATTAAGCTGGCAGCCCATTTAAGTGTTCCCTTTCCGTTGTTTTGGGAAGTGGGGCAGTAGCCATCAGAGAACAGTGGATGATGGAGACTCTGGGGCAAGGGCAAGATGTGCCAGGGTTGGGCGCACACACACACACACACACACACACACACACACACACACACACACACACACACACACACGCCCTCAAAAACTTCTGACATCTGTTCTATTCTCCCTCTTTCTGTTTCTCACTCTCTGTGTACAGTATACAATATATCCCAGTTTCTCTCTTTATTGCTCTCTCTTTCATTGTCTTTATTTTTCTCTCATTCTCTCTCTGTTTCTCTCTCTCTCTTTATTTCTTTTTCTCTATTCTGTCTCTGTCCTCACAGTCCCTCAGGTCTGGGGTTGTGTTTGCTGAGATGTGAACAAAAGCTCCCTAATCGCCCTTGTCTCCCCTTTCTTTATTCTATCTCTCTTTTCCTGTCTCTCTCTCTCTCTCTCTCTCTCTCTCTCTTTGTGGCTGTGATGTGTTGATTACAGGCAGTGAACCAGTGAAGTAGTGGGTGTCAAGAGCTCTCTGCTGCTCCCGCACTGCTAAAGAGGACAGGAATTTTGACCCAATTACCGGCCATACCTTTCAATGCCTCGCTACCTCCATCACCTACTCACAGACCCTTACCATGGTATGTTGCACTTGGAACAATCCCCGCAATTGAATCTGAATCCAAGCCATTGGGGAATGGACGTGCGTGTGTGTGTGGCCACTAGGAGTTGAAAGCCACGACATTGGCCATGCCCCAGCTCTTGGCCCTGGCACAGCTAACTGCCCAACCTCTGCCAACTCGGCTGCAGACGGTGTTTGTTCCCGTCTTTTTCTTTTGTCTTTTTTTTTTTTTTTGTACCCTCTGAAATTCCTCTTACTCAACACCTCTCAGATGCATTATCCCAAAACTGGGGCAGAGAGAGTGGGGGTCAGTGGCGGTGTCAAGCAGCCTGCTTTTCCATGGCTCCTCCATGAGAGGGGTGGAGAGGCGGTGTTCTGGGGTAGGTGCTATTCCCTGGTGGCGTGGTCGGGTTCGGGGCCGTTCGGTGTGTTTAGAGAGGGCCACAGAGCCCCGGCGCCCCTGGCTTTGGGGCTAATTTGAGTGTCAGCTGGTGGCAGACGCCACACTGGTGGGATGCCAGAGATGAGAGGAATGTTTTCGCGAGATAGTCTTACTCTCTCTGTGTTGTCTGCGTGTGTTTGTGAAGGTGTATGAGGTATTTGTGTTTGTGTACAACTATGAGTACTCTCCCTCTCTCTGTGTGTGTGTGTGTGTGTGTGTGTGTGTGTGTATGTGTTTGTGTAATTGTGTTTTGTCTTGACATAGCCCCACCGTCAACAAGATTGAGAGTGAGGGGGGAAGATGGAGCAGTGCATTTTCCCAGGGCTCAATAATGAACAGCAGACGATAAGATCACCCAATTAATTGGTCCTTGGATTTAATTGCACCGAACCTTCATAGCAGGAAGATTTGGCAATAAACCCCCTCTCTTTCATTTGGCTTCCGACTCCTTTTGTCGGCTCTCTCTTTTTTTTGTTGTTCACCTCCCTGTCCCTCCTCTGAGCGTTAACCCAGTTTTAAAACGAGACAAACTGCTTCAGTGGAGCGGAAATACAAGTGTTTATCGAGTCGGAGATGCTAAGTGTCTGGTTACGGGCTCTCCTCCCTTGGCCCTTTTGACCGAGTGTGTGAGGGGATTTTAATAAGTGCCTCAGTGTTGTGTTACTTTCCCCCCCGCCCTGTCCCCTGCTGTCTCTGACCAGTCCACCACATCAAGGTTACAATAACGACCAATGCGATTTGATGGAAACCAGAAATCTCCTCGGGTCCCTTTTTTTTTTTTGGGATGCACGAGAACGCCGAGCGAAGCAGCAACGCATGAACTTCTGCCTGAAGAAAGGACTATAGACTGTTTGACCTGGGGACTGAGGCGATACATTAGGATTTTTGTGTGTGTGTTTGTTTTGTTGTGTGTGGGTTTATTTAGGAATGAAATGGGGGGCAGCGAAGTGTAAACAACATGCCTGTTGGGTTTGTTTGTTTTTCGCTTGAGCGATCACCATCTCCCCTTTGCGTTAATGAGAGACATTGTGACACATCCTCAGATATGTCCTCAGGCAGGACAGTAAAAAAGGAGAGAAAAAAAGTACAAACAAAATACAGTATGTTTTTTTTTTTTATGTCAGGTAACATAAGCAGGAAAAAAAAGTTCTGAAACAGAAAAGTTTTCCTTTTTCTATTTTCCTCCCTCGGGAGCCACAGTGGAAAAGCATTTTTATTTATTTTCTCTTTTTTCTCTTTTTATTCGCCCAGCAAAGATTTTTTTTGCTGAATCACTGCTGAAAAAAAGATGGAAGAGAGAGAGAGAGAGTCTTGGGGCTGGAAAATGGCCGTAATAACCCTCTTGGCCAGTAACCTTTACGGGGCTCCAAATGAGTGAGTTTGTTGGGGCGCGGAGCCTGCCTCTGGTTTTAATACGCTCGCTCGGAGCAGAGGCGCACTTACCTCAGCCCCTCTGGAGAAGAGGCCCATCATTTCCCCGTGCACCTCCAGTAAAACCCAGCCATGCTAATGCGCTCCCATTACACATATCACGCATTAAAGGTAATTGGACATAATCACAGACCTTGGCTTCGGGGGTGTGAGGAGCGTTCTGACTGTAAGCATAGCAGATGTTAGTTGCTATGATAATCACACAAAACAGATGTAAAGCCCGACCTATAAGGATCTGGCAGCGGGTCGCCAAGGACTTTCTCTGCGGAGAGTGTGAAGTCCCGGGGATAAGAGCAAAGCGGAGGATCTTAGCTTTAATCTCTCTTGATGTTATCTGGAGTTTGTTGTAAGTGCTATCTTGCTATCTTGTATCCTTTTATCTTTCACTTTAGTTTAAACCTTGACTCTTAGCCTTGACGAACACTAGCCCCTTTCAGATCGTCGAGCCAAAGCCAAGTTAGCCAGGCCGTGCCAGGGCTAACTGCTTTCACACCTTTAGGCGAGGGACCTAAACTTTGGGCCACTTGGGGGCTATCTTGGCGATACTGACCCCTGACTTAGGGTAGAATCGGGCTAGAGGCAGTGTCAAGGTGAAGGCAAGAGGTCAACCCATTGCTGTGTGCGTTTCTTTTTAGGAATTCACCTTCTTGGTTTGTATAGAAATTAATATTAAGTGACACACATGTAAAAGGACAATAATAGGTGACTGTCTGATAGCATACAGGATAGGAAAGAGGTATGCAACTTTCTGCTTATCCTGTTTGAAAATGTGTGGTATTGCGGAGTGGCCAATGGCCTGACCTGGGCTACTATCACCAGGTGGCCCCCAAATTACCCTAGCCTGGCCTGGCCTGGCCTGGCTCGACAGTCTGAAGCCGGCTACTGTGTATCTAAGTGTTGACACACACTAAGCAAAGAGCAGCTTGCTTTCTCTTGTTTGCAGACAATGACATTGCGTGCCGGCTTGCTTCGTTAGCCAAACGGCACCTCAGTGCTTCACCGAGGCGGCAAAGACGTGCATCAGTTTATGCCCAGAGAGACCTCATGCCAACTGGGTCATGGAGTCTGTCAGCTGATGCTGGTGGAATGAACATGTCCACCCTCTTTAGATGCTGAGGTGCCCATCAGTGTGGCTCTAAGGAAACCGCGCTTCTGTGGCTGGTGATTGACAAGTGCCATTGGAGGTTAATTTCAGGGGGCAACACTCACTTCAGACTGCTCGTCGAACTGTGCACGCGTCGATTTTTTGCCAAGGACATGAAAAGGTGTTGCTAGGCGCAATGGATGTCGTCTGCAGTAGATCACGCTGACTGTCTCACACAATGTTGCTGTGTGACTTGACCGTCTCACATGACACTTTTTAAAGGGTCATCCTTGAGAGTTGCATAACACCTTCAGTGTTAGGCAGTAATAGTCACCACACCCTCTCCCTCAAGTGACATTTACACTTGTCATCATTCATTATCAGTGGCTCATTTCAGAAGTGGACGTAAAGCCAGAGTTTTGGTTGACCGAAGATTTCATGCGTGAGCTGCATTTTTTAAGATGGAGCTTGGGATGGTTGCTATGTATATTTGAGGTTTACATTAGCTTTGGTCTTTCATTTTGTGCCATTATGTTACATAAGATAAGGTCAAAGACAGGATGATTTGAACAGAAGCCCTATCGCTTTCTCATGTATTCTGCAGAAGGGGAAGCACTGTTTGATGGATTGTTTGGGCATTGCTGAAGTTCGAGAGGTTTCCAGTACATTGCAGTAATTGTCTCCGTTGAGGGAGCCCTGCTATTTCTTATGACCCCTCTCTGATCTTTTGAATAGAAAGATTTTCATCAGGAGCTCCCCCCTCCCCCCATTCTCTTTTGATGACAGCAAGTTAACCCTCTCCCCCCCCACACACACACACACACACACACACACACACACACACACACACACACACACACACACACCACTCCTTGTGTAATCAGGGCATGATGTCAAAGGGTTATTTTAAGAGCTGGCAAAGACCCGCCACCCTCTGCCTTCGCGGAGAGATGAGACGGTGTGTGTGTGTGTGTGTGGGGCGGAGGTCTGGTATGTGTATGTGTGTGTGTGTCTGTAGGGGGGTGGGGTGGGGGGGTCCAGACAAAAAGAGAATAAGTATGAGAGGAATAGAGAATGAGAGAGAGAGCTGTGGTGTAGAGTAGAACATTAATCACTGTCTGCATTGTAATAATACACACATACACACACACACACACACACACTACAGTGGAAGCAGGTCCATGTGGATGCATGTGGGGGGGTTGTTTGCAGCACTGCTGTACCACTTTGGTTGTAGGTTTGGCTCTGTCTCATCTGCTGTTTTCAGACCAGCTCATAAAATTGTCATGGGTGAGCTCTGTGTGAATAGTGGCTCAGTCGTGGTGAATGCGCGTGGCTAAACGATTGCCGTGGTTTCTTGTCATATGTCATAGCTGTTGTTGTTTTTTCCAAGGTAAAAACAAAGCCGCCCCTGTGAGATGAAAAACAAAGATGTATGATCATCCACCGAGTGCAGCTACGACCGGAGGCTGCGCAACTGTGAAAAAAAGGAACGATTTATCAGGCTCCTGTTTGTTTGACTGTGAATGGAATCTCTCTCTCTCGGCCTGTTGCCTGAGGACTGCACTCACCCTGTTTGTGTGTGTGTGTTTGCAACTGCTGCATTATAGCTGCCAATTCCTCTAATCCCCCCCCCCCCCCCCCCCCTGTGGCTCCATGGATCCCACCCAACGAGAATCAATAGGAATCCAGCGTGACTGCTGTACAGTAGGTGGTGGGTTTGTTCCCAATAATGACAGTGCTGCTGTTTCAGAAGATTAGGTCATCTGATTTTGGGGGCGGAAGGGAGTGTGTGGGTGTGTGTGTGTGTGTGTGTGTGGGGTGGGGGGGGGTTGTGCATGGCAGGTTTTGTTTGTGCTCATCCTCTTCCAAAAAAAGAAATCCCAGACCAGGGTATGCCTTCTCTGTCTGGCCCTCTCTCAGGGAGGCGCTTTGATAAAGCGCTATTGTTTGTCCAGGTGGCACTTCTGCTGACTCTGTGCTTTCTGTGTGGAAGCCACTCTGCGGCGGGTCACGGCGGACCAGACTGCTCCGAGACGGACGCGCGGCGGGGGGGGGTTGTGGTTGGTGCACCGCCGCAGGTCCCCCGAGGGTACGGCGGCAGGCCGCGGCTGATCGCCGTTCACCGCTCACCGCTCGTGTGAAGGAGAGGCCAAGGAGGCTCGCGCTCTCCTTCCGGCGAATTAAAAGCAGGGCTATAGGCTACACACGGAGCTGCCAACTCAGGCTGCTCCTTTGAGATGGTAAAGGCTGACCCTGGCGCACTTATGGGAGTCTCTCTGTAGAGAAATGGAGCAGGCTACGGCTACTGTTGCTGCATTCCTGGTGGTGGTGGGGTCATGTGGTTGGAGGACCTCTCAGATTTCAGTCTCGGATTGCTTGGATACTTTTAATGGAGTGCAAGATCTAAATCCCATAGATTGGCGATATGTTAGCGATCGCCGCATGGGTAGGATCAATTCCCACACAGCTCCGATTCCACATGTACAAGCTCTTACTGCGCAAGGAGATCCACCAGGAAGATGCCGCAGCTCATTTTTTATTGCATTTCTTCTCCGACATGAATAATTCACTCACCCTGTCCTGTCCTATATGCATGGTGTGTGTCGCTCGCTATTTACACGAAACATCTATGACCTTCCCTCCTCCATCCTCGCCTTCTCTAGCATGATCTCCTCCATCCTCCTCCATCCTCCTCCATCCTCCTCCATCCACCGTCATCCTCCTCACAGCCCGATGGCATCATTGGCACGAAACCTCCGGCTCCTCCACACGCTTGAAGTATTCTCTTGAAATCTTCTCTCCTCCCTCTAAGGAGTTATTATCTTGTAACTCTACCGGCAATAGGTCAGTCGAGTACTAGCCTCCATCGCTTAGTAGTGCAGAGGACGTGATGTCAAAGGCATTTGAGCTAGTGAAATGCCAGATGGAATTTGAGCGAGTTAGAATTCAGGAAGTTCTTTCCCTCCCTGGCCCTCACATCCCCCCCCCCCACCCCCCGTCTCCCTTAAGCACGGTAGATGTTATCTAATATTTAGTATGAGTCTGTATTTAGACATTACATCGGGGAGGACTTGTTAAGGACTTCTCATGCCAGGACACAGGAGAGGGTGAAAAGGACAGTTGTGACATTTCTTGATTTTATGTCACATTGCACTTGCATTGAGTGTGATTAGACTTAAAATGCTCAGTCCCATGCTGCGTTGGGATTAAGTTTACCGTGCGAAAATACAGTAAATGTGACAAACATAATTGCTGTTTATAACATGGGCAAATTCATTATGAGCAGAGAAAATCAGTGATGATGAAGGAATTGTTTATTGCTGTGTTTGTTTATGTGTCTCTCTAATCTCACTAATCATACTTGTAATCACATCTTGTCGCATCTGTTGTGGTATGCCCAGTTGTGGGGCAGGCTCACCGTGTGCAGAGAATCCCGGCAGTAGGCCGGACTCTCGTCATTGTTAATCTTGATTTGGCCCACATTTCTCCCAGATGTTATTTTTCCTCTTTTTTTTTTTTTCTCCTGCGGAGTAAATGGCTGGGTAAAAATGTAAACATGGCTTGTTGATATGTCTGGGAACTGGACGCGTAGGAAGAAATACGGGACTGTTTTTTAAGGAAGTGTTTGCTCCCTGTCAGCGTTTTACAAAAAAAAAGGTGTTTTTTTGCAACACTTATATTGCTCGCCTGTCGGACAAATTTTTATGAGTTTGAAATTTGTATTTGTGTAGAGAGACTGATGTGCCTTGCTGAGAGGGTCTATGAGATTGCGTGTTCACTGATGAGATCTACAAGGACAAGGTGTGTGTTGAGCAGACCTTGAGGATTTTTGTACAAGATGCATTTCCAACAGGAATGTGTCAGACTAGGTGCTTTAGAGAACAAGAGAAATGCATTTGGGTCACAAGGGGTTAGGCTCCCAGCTGGGTGCTGGGTAGTGCTCACTTTAGCAGCCCTTTCTCAACGGAGTGCTTTTGCTCGATGTCAACAGTAATAGATTTCTGAATGACAGGCTCCCACAGATTCTATGCCTTTCTATGTGAATCCTTACAAAATGGTTTGTCTTTTACTTAATTTTTTTCATTGATTTTATGTCTTTCGAGTTGTGTTGTAGAGGTGGTTTTAAATTGTTAGTTGGTGATTTTGTTGTTTTTGTTGCGTTTCTTAAGGGTAACTTTAGACAGAGAGAGTGCACATCTTTTTGTTGTAGTCATCACATTAGCTTCATTTCTCCTCCAAATAGAACCAAATGGAAGGTCACAGATGACTGACAGATTGCTTCAAGCTTAGCTGAATACGCCCGACTTGGTACTCAAAAATATACTCCTCCATTCCCTCCTTGTGCATTGTGTGCAGTTTCGGAGAGTGATTTGTGATGCTTCCTTCCCCCAGTTGTTGCATTAAATACCATCAGTATTAGATCCAAAAGTAGAATACACAATTAAAATATGCCAAGCTACTAGGCCTACATCATTAGCAAACACTGTGAAGCAATGGATTATATACAAAAAACAGACAAATGAAAAACACAGGCCTGTTCCTTTTCACATCTAATGCGTTTACGTAGCAGTACAGTATTTAACTTGCACAATTTATTGCTCCGTTGTGGACAAATTGATCGCAAGCCTTTGCCATGATACACATTCTGTGTGCAGCGTGTTTCCTGTCTTGGCTAATCTGCTGGTTTGATTATGCTCCAGGCCGTCCGCCTTCCATGGATGTCTAAACATTTAGACAGGAATGCACTGCTGTAGGCCCCCTTCTCCTGCCATATGCAGAGCCAATGCTCCTCCTCTAGACTTCACTTTGACTTGCTGAATGGTCTCAGGTTGGTACATCGTTAAGTTTGTGCATGAAAGCCCATTCTTCAGTCACAGGACTGTTCCCCTAACTCGTCTCTTTGTGTGATTTAAACAAGGCCTGTCAGTGATCAGAATGACAATGGGACCATTTAGAGGTAGTTATTTAGATCACTTAACACAGCTCCTTTTTTTTCTTCCGAGAGGAAATTGGATTTTTTTTGCCAGTTGCCTCTGCAAAACAGTTCTGCTAATTTCACAGTCTCACGGCGTTCATGGGTAATTTGAGTATTTTGGGAAATGTACCCTGCTGTTCTCCCAAGGTCTCAATGAAGAATTGGTATTAATTTTCTCTACTTCTCTCAGCGTGATATCTCATTGTTTTTATCTCCTCTCTTTCTCTTCCTCCCTCTCTCTCTCTCTCTCTCTCTCTCTCTCTCTCTCTCTCTCTCTCTCTCTCTCTCTCTCTCTCTCTCTCCCCTGCAGATCCATCTCCAGCTGTCGCCCGGAATTAGCTGTGTGCCGTGAAAGGGGACCAGCCTCTGCTCAACTGCCAACCGCTGTCCTTCACACCCAAATGCTGTGTGCCTGTCGTCAAGCCGGCCTCGTCTTGTGAGCTATGGCCTTGTGTTGAAGGTCGGGCCTGCATTCAGGGGCCTCTCCTGGTGCAACACTTCTCCTGCGGCCCCACCAAAGAGGCATCCCTTCTTGCTCTCTCTCATTCTCTCTCTCTCTCCCTCTCTCTCTCCCTGTCTCTCTCTCTCTCTCCGTGGGACACAAATGATCAACTGTAGACAGTATAAATGAGAGAGAAGGAGTGGGTGTTTTTTGAGCGTCTTCATGCGCTTGTGTTCCCGGCGTTCGCCAGCGGGATATGAGCGTTGCGGGCGCGCGGATAGACGACGTGTTGACTCATCCACCTGCGGTAGCAGCAGCAGCAGCAGCAGCAGCGGCGGGAGGGACCCTAGACTCCCGCGAAGCCATGCAGTCAGAGGAGCTCTTCAACAGGAAGCTGAAATCCTTGAACGGCAGCATGGGGCCTCCGGCCAACACCGCGCAGCAAAGCAAGTCCGACGGGGGAGGCAAAGCCAATGGGACCACACCCGCCATGCCCAAGATGGGGGTCCGCGCCAGGGTGACGGACTGGCCCCCGAGAAAGGATGGCTGGGACGGCCGTTTGGGTCCCAACTACGAAAGCGTCATAATGGCATTTCAGAACGGGCAGCCGGACCAACGCATGGACATGGGCGAGATGGAGGAGCCGCCTCTGGACTCTGACTACCCCGAGACTAAGTACATGTTGAGTGACCTTTTGAACCGCTCGCCCTTGAAGGGCCTCCACCCCATCCGCCAGAGGAGCAACAGCGACGTGACCATCAGCGACATCGACTCGGAGGACCTGATGGACCAGAAGGCGGTCAACCCGAACACCGGCGCCTCGCTGCACCGGGAGTACGGCAGCACCTCGTCCATCGACCGGCAAGGGCTCTCCGGACTCTCGGCGCTGACCGGCGAGGGCTTCTTCACCCTGCTGCGGGGCTACCGGGTGGACACCCTGGACCACCGCGGCATGCCACCGCTGGGCTTCCCCGAGCTCCTGCGCTGCGAGACGGCGCTGTCGCCCAGCCTGCAGACGGCGGCGCAGATCGCCCGCGGCGAGATCGTGCGCATCTCCAACTACGACTACGTGGACAGCTCGCTGCTCTACAGCCGCGAGCGCGAGAAGTCCTTCATGCGGCGCCTCAAGTCCGACTCGTCCGAGACCACGTCGCTCTTCCGCAAGCTGCGCACCATCCGGAGCGAGCACGACGGCCTGCGGCTCTTCATGGAGGACGACCGGCGGCCGTTCAGCTTCCAGAAGTGCTTCGCCCACTACGACGTCCAGAGCGTGCTCTTCAACGTCAGCGAGGCGCTGGCCGGCAGGGTCACCCTCGTTCCGAGGAAGAACGTGACGACCGGGGCGTCGGCCGCCTCGCAGTACCAGGTCTGCGGAGGAATGCCCGGAGCGGGAGGCGGGCTGGTCGGAGGAGGAGGTGGAGGAGGTGGAGGCGGTGGCGGAGGATTGGGAGCCGTGGCCTGCGGTAGCATGAGCACGCCCGCGTCCTTCGAGTCCCCCCTGGGCAGCCGCGAGGACCTGAACCCCAAAGAGAACCTGGACGCGGATGAGGGCGACGGCAAGAGCAACGGACTGGTGCTCACCTGCCCCCACTTCCGCAACGAGGTCGGCGGCGAGGGGGAGCGGCGGATCTCCCTCTCGCGGGCCAACAGCGCCACCTACAACGTCGGCGGCGAGAGCTGCTCGTTCGAGTCGTCCCTGAGCTCGCACTGCACCAACGCCGGCGTCTCGGTCTTGGAGGTGCCCCGAGAGAACCAGCCCATCCACCGGGAGAAGGTCAAGCGCTACATCATCGAGCACATCGACCTGGGCGCGTACTACTACCACAAGTACTTTTACGGGAGAGGTAAGGACTTTGGCTGATGTAGTGTTGCATGACAGACGTCTGAGAACTTGACCGCAAGCCTGCGGGCTGTTCTGTATTTTTTTTGTGTGATGTAGAATCCATCAGCTTCATGCATTATAAACAATATCAGGTGAGGGGAAGGTCGCGCCGTCTCTCGCTACCCAAATTTGCACGAGTCAGACACATTTCGCGAACCTGATTCTTTGCATTAGGGAGTGTTAGTGGATATGAGGCTTGGAAACAATGGACGGATTGTTTCCCCGGTGTGTGTGTGTGTGTGTGTGTGTGTGTGTGTGTGTGTGTGGGTTTCGCTTGACTTCCTGAGGAGGAGAGCGCTGGCACTGGGCGTTCTGTGTGAAAACGGGACGACGTGTGATATTTCCCTCCTGACCTGAGTGCTGTGATTTGTCATGTGAGAAGAGGGAAGTGAGGCGAGCTAGAGAGGCTCGGTGCAGCTGTTGCTCTTAGAGGCATGGATGGGGTATGGAGGGAGGGTGGAGGGTGGTGGTGGTGGTGGTGGTGGTGGGTGGAGTTCAGAGTTCTTTTTCGCACGGGCCTGCTGGGTAGATCAGTCAATCTGCAGAGGCATCATAGTGTTCCTTCCTTCCGAAGCCCCAGGGCATGCGAAATAAAACGTAGACTTGGCTGTCAACGTGGTTCTCCATCCATGTAAGCGTGAATGGGAATGTTAGTGTGTAGGCAGTGTCAGTATTTGGACTTGGAGTGTCTCAGGGTGTCTCAGGGTGTGTGTGTGTGTGTGTGTGTGTGTGTGCGTGCGTGTGCGTGCGTGTGTGTGCTAGCGTGTGTGTGTGCGCGTGTGAGCCCGTGTGTGTGTGCGCACGCTTGTACACATGTGTGGTTTGTGCATCCGTACGAGCCTCTGTCTGTACATGTGTGCCTGTAAGTGTGTGAGCACATTCTCTCAGCATATTGTGTTACCCATTCTTAAGCTCGAAAAAGCAGCTGCTGCTCCGACTCACAGCCAAACATCCACGGCGTCCGTCCCCTCCCAAAGCCAAGCGCGGGCCAGACATGGGGCCCATCGCTCTGGGCTCTGGGCGAGAGCCGTGCCTCCCTCTCCTCCACGCCCACCACCTTGAAACGACTCCAGCCATGGAGAATGAAGCCAATTACAGCCCCAGCTCAAATAGCATTAAAACATGTTAGTGAGCTTATTCTATTGGGAAGTGGATTATCCTATACTGTAAAATGTGGCTCTCCCACAGCATTCCTAAGGACACCATTGACACACACGTCCAGGCACAGAGAATAATTAGAATAGACTATTATCATGCCATGCATTTATCTTACATTCCATTAATCCCAGACGCGTGTGTCTGTGTGTGTGTGTGTGTATATACTGTATGTATATACACAATATATATAAATAATAATTATATATACAAAATACAATATATATAATTATAATAATGATAATTATATAATATTATATTATGATATATTATTATAATATTGTATCATATTTATTCATCATATCATATTTATATTTATTTATTTTTAAATTCTGAAGAAGCTAATGCTTGCCTTCTAGCCGGATGGATAGAGCTCTCAGTGTGCTCAAGAGGAAAAGTGTGCTCCACTCGACAGAACTTGATCCCTTCAGTCCATCATTGGGAAAGCGACCTGCTAAGCTATTACCCTGGTGGATGTTGCGACCTTTTAGCCAAATGGACATCCTGAAAGGACAGAGCTGTCATCACGTCGGACGCTAATGTCTCCTCCACTTTCTTTCTCTATGGGCTCTGATGCTCTTCGCCCCAGCCTAGGAGCAGAGGGGGGCTTTTATCGCCCAGGGAGTAGAATTGATCCCATCGACCGACACACACACACACGCACACACACACACACACGCACACACCCTGCTCTGTTGCGTTGCCTCCGCTGGCATGCATACCTCTTAGTTCACAGGAGCTCTCAAGGAAGACAGTCCAGAAGTGTGCGTGGGGTTAGACACACGGGCAAAGGGTGCACTCGCACATACGAGCACATACTCACACACAAGGGCCATTTGCAGTCACACAGATGCACATAGCCTCTGTCATGCCTCATGCCTCACACACACACACACACACACACATACACACACAGACACACACACACACACACACACACACACACACACACACAGGTATGCAAGTCAGACACAGCCAGCCCAGGCTTGCACTCATGCATGCATTATGCACATATATTCACACCTCCAGGCATGCATTACAGGTGACAGAATGAGTGCCACCATGATAACCATACCAGCCCTCTGCAATTTGATCCCTCTGGCAACAGTGCCACCTCAACAACAGCCTCCGCTACCGTGGCGATAACGTAACGCGACCATCAATGTAAGGTGACCTCAGATTGTCACATTGCGACGGGTGTGTCAAAAGGCTTGTCGCGCTGACATCCCCACTGTGTCATAAGGCCACGGTAAGCAGCCATCTCATAATGCCGCTCAACTGCTGTCCACATATTCCCTCGTCCCGTCCCGGGTTTAGTGACGTGTTTCTCTGGGCGCCATACTGGCATGTCGTGCTGTCTTCAGGCCCAGGAGCATCAGAGCGGGCGAGGATTAAGTGGATTCACGTTGCACTGATCCGTTGTTGTCTCCTCAATCCCCCGTCTTTCTCCTCTCAGCCATGGCAGGGATTAAGGCCCTCGTTTAGCTGCCCGGGCGGATGGGCTCGTTGTTGTTTATCGTCTGCGTTCGTTCTCTCCTCGGAGTGAGTTATGTCACGTTGCGCACCGTCTTCTTCCCCTCAGCCTCGGGAAGGTCGAGGGGAAAAGTGCAGGTGTGGTTGTCACCTTTGCTTCAAGGCCACGGCTCATGTTGATTGTGTCAGTACGCGAGCTTTTGCTTAATGCTCTGTTTCACTTTGGATCTTTTACATGTCGTTGAGAGTGCTTTAGGCTTTCAGTGCTTTTTGTTTGTTTGAGTAATTCTCAATGGGTTTTCTCTGACTCGTAAGAACCCTCTATCTCTATCTGTAAGGAATTAGAGAAAAGGGATTTCTCACAATGATTCTCATTGTGTATGTGTGTGTTTTGAAAAAAGAAATCGCTGGTCTTGATTTGTAAAAGCTGAGCAGCATCGGATTCTGAAGATAGAGCTGAACTCTAGCAAAATGAGTTTTTTTTAATCTCGGCGGGACCCCCATAGCGAATTGTAATCAGAGATTATGCCCCATAGATGTTGGGTGGGCGTCGTAATGAGACCATGACTGACATAAAGATCTGGGTCTACTCCCGGTAACCATGGAGATGCCATCTTAATTACATGGCCTGAGTGAATTTGAGCATTACCATAAGGCACCGCAGACTAATGTGTGTCGCACACGGATCTATGATTTTGTCCCAGCTATTGAACATGTTGCCTTTTGAGCTTTTTGTAGATAACTGTTTATTAATTTCAGGCAGTTTAGTTATTTGACATAGACATCTGTCATAGACTATTGGCTCAATTTATGAAGAATATTACAAAAGCTATTTTTGAGCAAGCAATTGAAATGGATGATCACACCATATACATTTCAGAAGTGCTGTAGGCTCTCTATGACTCTAAAGTGTATTCCCTCCTCATGAATAATTCTGTCGTTATGCCTCTGGTCCTATACACATAGACATATAGGGTTATTAGTTATGAAAGGTGCACACTTCCTCTATACAGCCCCTTAGTCCCTTCTCTCATATATTAGACCTTTTTCAGTTCCAGACTATTCTTTATTCATTTGCATCCTAAGCGACATTTTGGACGGGCCGGATCTTTCAGCACCGCCTGTGCCTGCCTGGGCCCGGGCCTCAGCCAAGAGGCCATTAGATAACACTCTTCCTGTCAGCCCGTGTGAATTTATGCCGTCTTCCGGTGCGCGGCGAGCCCGCAGTCCTGTCCCAGCACGAGCGTCTCTCAGTGTCCTGTCTTCCCAGGTCCACATCCAGGCATTCATTTGCTGCCATTGTCAGAGAGGAACAGATTTGGAAGCAAAGTGGGTGGCCTTTGGCTTGAGATATGGTTGAGATTGTTGAGATATTGAAATCTGAATCATCTGAATCATCTGGTCATAAAATCTGTTTGTTTGATTTCACCAAACAACAAACAAGCAAAGGCATAAATGTGTTAGTATGCTAATTTATCACATTAATTTGTCTCTACCTCTCTAATTGTTTTCAGAGCACCAGAACTACTTTGGAGTGGATGAGAATCTCGGGCCTGTGGCTGTAAGCGTGCGCAGAGAAAAGCTGGAAGATAACAAGGAGAGGGAGGCGAGTCAGTACAACTATCGCGTCACCTTCCGGACCAGCCAGGTAAACAAACACACACAACATCCCCTTTACCCATCTCTTCTGTGGTCAAGAAACAGCATGGCCAGGCGATGAATGTCCACAAAAGAGACATTTCACGATGTTATTCTGACCGTACACGTAATTACGTATAACGGCTTTTATATTGTGGGACATATGATTATGGTGAAAGCCTGTTTAAGGATGTTGTTGCTTTACCATAGTGAGATTTTTATCCCCTAAGTATGTGAGTTCCTGCCGGTCAGGAGTGTGTATTATTGCGAGAGCATGAAGATGTGGAGGGCTTTGAGGGCAATGTAAGCAAGAGTGACTGATTCAATTCAGTTCAAGTTCAACCCACAGAACTCAGAGGCTGTTATGAGAACTAAGGGTTAGGAAGGGCATAGAGAATGACTCAGATGCTGAATGCAAAACAAGGCATTTGGCCAGACAGGAAGTGACAAGAAGTCAGACAAATGTGTGCGTCCACGTACACACACGCGCGTACACACACGCGCGTTCACACACACACACACACACACACACACACACACACACACACACACACACACACACCCTTAGATAGAAAATGTCAGTCTTCTCGCCCTTTTTTCCTTTTTGTCTTTATTTCTCTCTCTCTCTCTCTCTCTCTTTCTCACACAGACACACACACACACACTCACGCACACACATAAACAGGGCCACGCACACACAGCGACACAGACACAGAGCTCTCTATATTTGACCCCTCGGGGGTATCATCCTGTTGAATAATTCAGGTAAGACAGCTGCATGTGGCTGAGAAATGTCACTGATATTAAATGCCAGTCTTGGACCGCAGCCAGGATTTCAATATTTCACTCTCGCTCCCACACCACAATAAATCTGGGTCACGCAATCACCGAGGGTCACACAGACAAGGTTAAAGCAGCCAACAACCCCATCCACCACCATCACCACCTCCGCACTCCAATCCCATTACCCCTGAATCCTATTCATGCGTTTCAGTCATGTTCTCCCGCACCATCAAAAATAACAGCTCTTCTATTTGACTGGCATCAGTGCCAGAGTCAATAGCGAAAAAAACGTCAATTAAGATAACGTTGGAAGGGCTCCAGATAGAGTTTTTGCACATCTGTGACGGGATTCATCCGAGGCCGGCGCTGACGTAGGAGATGTAGGGGGGGGGGGGGGGGAATATAATCCACAATGCGGCGAGGGCATATCGCCACCGCGGTGCTGAAACACCAGAGCGACAGAGGCCGGTTTGTGTGACCAGAGGTTAACCTCCGGCTGACCCGCAGTGGACCTCTGGTTGACCTCATGGTTAACTGACGCATGTCCTAATGGCTCTATTTCCTGGTGCTTTATCATGATGCTGGTGCTCCCTCCATGCTCTTGACAGGAGAATAGATTTCTGAATTTCATGGTGCATAAGATATGCATAATTTGATTTAGACGATAGTTGCAATTCACCACACACTGTGTTTTTATCTTACAAAGAAAGATCTCTGTCTTTCTGCCATGATGCTGACATATCTGCAGGGCATGTTGAATATGGACACAGTGGATATTGTATACAGATGGACACTTTGTAACTAAATGTGTGTAAAAGCAAAAAGCTTCCTCCTCTTCTTCCTGTTAAGCTTTTCTTTTATCAGTCGACGTCCATCTAGTAAACATTTCAATGCATTATTTATTTCTCTCTGTGTGCCTGTCGATAGCAAAGCCGCCTCTCCGCTCTCATCTCCCCTCCCACCCTGACCCTGTAAAGTAGCACTCCCTCTATTGATTCCACTAATGCCACTGCTTTAAACACATCAGGATGGGAGGGAAACCAATGACACACCAGCTCACTCTAGTTTTTAATTCTCCCTCTCTCTCTCTCTCTCTCTCTCTCTCTCTCTCTCTCTCTCTCTCTCTCTCTCTCTCTCTTCCTCGCTCTCTCGCTCTCTCTTTCTCTCTCTCTCTATCTATCTCTCTCTCTCTCTCTCTCTCTCTCTTTTCAGCTGACCACTCTTCGGGGAGCCATCCTGGAAGACGCGGTGCCCTCCACCGCCCGGCACGGCACTGCCCGCGGCCTGCCCATAAAGGAGGTTCTGGAGTACGTGGTCCCTGAGCTGAACATCCAGTGCCTGAGGCTGGCCCTCAACTCCCCCAAGGTCCCCGAGCAGCTCCTCAAGCTGGACGAGCAGGGGGTAAGTGTCCGTGTCAAAGGTCACAGGTTACCTGATTCACACACCTTACTGTACACCCCTCACTTGATTACACTTGATGCACACCTTACTTGATTAGTTCGCCAACAGAGACTTCTCAGAGGTTTCGCTGACATTCAAATTCGGTCTTTAAAACTTGCTGTTGAATAAATACTCTGCTTGTACCAAACCCAACCACTAACCATAACCATACATTGTTCTTGACAAAGTGTCAACAGACAGTTTGTTTATAATCTGCAGTAGAGCATTCTCATAAAGTGTGACTGAGCTCCCATCTCATAAGTTCACAGCCCCACTCTCTGTGTGAGTGACCGACTGGGAATGACCTCCCAGATAAGAGTTTTTTATTTTTTATTTTCATTTCTCTTATTCCACTCTCATCCCCCTCAGCACGTCTGCGCTGTCCAAGATGTGTCTCGAGCTTTCCAGTGCAGTAGACAGGCAGCGCGTGCAACCCCACAGATGAATCAATTGGAGGCTGACTCAGCCTGTTGTTGTCTCCCCAGCCCTCCCCCACCCCCAAGCGCACAGAGAGAATATCTCAACGAGAGGGAGGCAATAAATCGCCTGTCTCGGAGCGCCGTGCGTAGACGCGAGCCACAGATCCCCAGTTAGTGCTTTTGATTGGTAGTTTTTATCTCTGGCCCCTCGCGGGTGAAAAGTTTATGAGAAATACGGGCTGCTGTGATCTCGGCGCTGGAGAATAAAAGCCCTCTCGCTCGTGCGATCTGACGCCCTTTAATTTCTCACCCTCTTTGATGAGGCCACAATAAGAGAGGTTTTTTTTAATTTTTTTTATGAGGGGCGAGGCAGACACCAGAGGTGCCGTCTGCCCCATCTGTCAAAGGGACTGTTAACGTAGTGTAATTGCATCTGGCAGAAACAGTGACAAGGGAAAGTTTCTCATTATGTCAGTAGTAGAGCTTCCCTTTTATCCACTCAGATCCGTGGAATAACAGACACACTTGTGCATCTGGGTGGCAGCGAGCCTACACACACACACACACACACACACACACACACACACACACACACACACACACACACACACACACACACACACACACACACACACACTATACACCAGACACACACACACACACTATTTGACTGCATTCCTACGTAATGAAACGTCATGTGTTTCTCCTACATTTTCCCCCTGTTTGGATTCAGATCTAACCCCGAAACAAAGCACGCCATGCCTGGAGTGGGCTTAGTGGGTCTTTGAAAGCGAGGTGGTCTCAAAACAAACAGGGCCCTAATTTACATCCTAGCGTGCGCGTCAGATGGCGACTTAGCGAGGGATATCCCATTTAAAGCAACGGGCCAGATCGAGCCCAGGCCTTAACTGTAGAGTCGCGCGTTTGGAACGCGGTTTGGGGAGCTTAGCGCAGAGACTCTCTTGCTTTCTCTCTCTCCCTCTCTCTCTGTCTCGCTCTCTCTCGCTCGCTCTCTCTCTCTCTCTCTCTCTCTCGCTCGCTCTCTCTCTCTCTAGCCACACGGTCTCGGCCTGGCGCAGACAGGGGACTCCCCTCTTTGAACGGCTCTGCGAGTCGAGTTACTGTGTATTTTGAACCGCGACCAACTGGCAGGATCCACCGTAGGCCCCCAAAACCGTAAAGCCGAGGAGAATGCGAGTGTTATTTTTAAAAAGCCCAACATGCTTTTATGCTTGTCTGTTTTAATCATTATTACAGAAGGGTCTAGGCGTTGGCAGGGTTTCTGACAACTGCTCTTTTTTTTTTTTATTTGTTTATTTAATTATTTTTTCATGCTTTTTTCCTCTTTCTTGGCCAGACTGGTGAATTTCATACTCAAGACCTCAGGGGTCAAAGAGGAAGCATAGCTCAACTCGAGGCGAATAAGCCCTCCCTACTGACCTGCCCGCTACATTCCTTTTTTTTTTTTGTTAAACCTTTTTATTTCAAAGGACATTCAATGCAAATACATTTTCTTTGTCTTTCATATACTTTACAAGTCCTTTTTGATTATTTCCCCATGCCCCCCCATCCCCCCCACCCCCACCCACACACACACCCAGGGATAATCCAATACATACAACAACTTAGAAATACTATAACCAAAAATTTAAAAATAAATAAATAAAAGTAAAAGAAGAGATTACGTAGAGCAGAAAATACATTCATATGTCTATATACACACACACACACACACACACACACACACACACACACACACACACACACACACACATGATATGAACGGAGGTACCAAAGGATATTCCCATTTTCTTTCTACACTTTTTCCAAGTTTGTAAAGTGTTAACGACAGTAAAACACTTGCCTATGATCTTAATTTTTTCAAAATGATTTATAAATATGAGGGAGCTAAGAGGCAGTGGTTCGACTATTTTTGATTCAATATTTAAGCATTATCGCACGAGTGGGAGTGGTGTTGTTGGCCAATATCGCCACGGCTGTGGTTCGCCGCAGGCACGAAGCCGAAGGCTGAGTGCCGTAGGTAACTACAGCCGTGGCGATATTGGCCAACAACACCACGACCACGAGTGCGATAATGCTTTTATACAACAGTTCCATTGCCAACAAAAAAAAGTTACCCGAGTGCATTTTTAGGAAGGATAATTCTTATTTGTCATCGTTTTATTCAGCCCAGTTCCTCCGCTATGCGAAGTAGGCCTAGCTCAGAACGCTTGTGGTTGCTATGCAACTGCTAAGTCAAAGAACATGGAATGCCGTCTCTGGTTAAATCAAAGCGAAAAATCAACGTCGCGGAGTGATTATTAGCTGTGAAGAGTCACCCGTGGTGATATCGGTTAATATCACCACTGATAGAACGCGTCTCGTCCAATCAGATATTGCTAAATCGTTCTACCGGACCTAACTGTTGTATAATCACCCACAACGATTCTTGTCTCATTGTTATCCATGAGATTAGGTTCCTCGTTTGAGCAGCCCAAAAGTAGGATTGAAGGTTCGGTAATCCCAAGCCTCCTAAGGCTTCTGGCTTCATAAGAGTAGAGAGACTAACACGAGGTTTTTTATTACTCCAAATAAATCTAGAAAAAGAGTTATTGATCAACTTGAAAAAATCATCTGCCCGCTACATTCCTGTAAACTTCACAGCCACATTCTTCTTAATGACTTCATGCCAGGAGTCGGTGCTTTTAGTTTTTGCATATGTTTTTGTTTTGTTTTGTTTTGTTTTGTTTTGTTTACGGGCGTGTGAGTGAAGCCGAGGCCATTCCTATAAAATAAAAAGAGAGTGTGTCTGTGAGAGAGGCGGATGTGTTGAAGGGTGCCCGTGTGAGAGTGGTGCAGAGTTGATTGAAGGTGAGAGAGAGTGAGTGTGTGTGTGTGGGGGGGGGGGAGAGACGTCATGATCCTGGGGATCAGTGGAGCTGCCGGCCACAGCAGGGGGAGAGAGATAGAGGGAGGGAGATGGAGAGAGGGAGACGGAGGGAGAGAGAGGGAGACGGAGGGAGAGAGATGGAGGGAGGAAGAAAGGGACAAGAGGAGGAGGAGGAGGAGGGAGGGAAGAGAGAGAGGCAGACAGGCTGAGGGGAAGCCTAATCAGGCAGACTACAGCAGGGCTGTCAGCACGGGCTGAACTCTGCTCCTCCAGTCTGGGCTGGCCAACACTGTCTTAATGCCCTTGATACCTTTACAGCGCCTTACAGTTCTGCAAATATGTTTCAACAGTTTGAAAATATAGTTGCATTTTTTCCTGAATAAGGAAAGTGCTTAATCACAAGCAAATGAGCGCGCCAGAGGTCATGGCCTTCCGCGTGATGGATATGCATACAGTAATGTGACTCTGTTTTTCCACTGCGCAGGTATGTGGCGTTTCCTTAATCTCTCCCGATTAATTCTTGCCACCCACAAAGGTCGTAATAAGCAAAGGCCAGGACTCCTCCAGTGGGATCCAGATCAGATCACATGCCCCTGCGCTCCGTCGCAAACGCTTCCTGCTCAGTTGGACTAGCAACAGCTCAGAGTCTGCCAGCTCCGCTCTCCCCCAACACCCTCACACCCCTTCTCTCTCTCTCACACACACACACACACACAAACACACACACACACACACACACACACACACACACACACACACACACACACACAGACACACAGACGCACAGACGCACAGACGCACAGACA
>NC_085011.1:21246442-21251442 GCF_963854185.1 Sardina pilchardus | reverse complement strand
TCACAGTTACTCCGCAATTTGGAATAGCTTAGCCCATTGGTGGTGGACGGGTTGAGCGTTTGATCGTCTGGGCCCCAGAATTGGGTATACAGATGACGTAATTGCTGACCACAGAGATGATATCTCAATTCTCAAGCAGGAAGCACAGAGGCACAAACTGGTACTCATTTCCCAGTCAGTCCTCAGCGTTAGGCTCTATCCACACTGGCGTAAGCTAGTTCACTTGTTGCCACGATCCAAACAAAGCAAAGCATTTTGTTTATGCCTCGAAACCTCTGACGGATGATGCATCTTCTCGCCTATCCTCTCTTGGTCACTTGGTCAGTCTGTGTTCTGTAGCCACAGCAGGGGGAGGGAGGGAGGGGGGGGGGGGGGGTTGTGGGGGTGTGTCTGGGTACGCTCGCTGAATCCGTCTGGACGGACAGCTCGGCTAATCGTGACAGCTCCAGAGTCCAGTGGCAGCCAAGGCCTCCAGATCTGCCTCCTGTGAGCCCACAGTGCCTCTGGTCAGTGGAGACACCAGAGGATTACTGGGAGACTGGGATTCCAGCTTTTATTATTGAAGGTGACCTTTTAGTGAGATTTTAAGAAGGATCATATCATGTGCTTGTTATTAAGTGCCTGTGTTGACTTTGCAATCATAATCGCGTCCCAAAAGAGATCATTAAATCCATATGTCGTCTGTCCTTGATGGCAGCCCTCTCTATTCAGGAAGCATTTGAGACTATTTGGATAGGGGATATTGAGTGTTTTTTTCTTTCTTTTTTGGGTGGGGAGGTGCGGGGGTTGCAGGGGCATCTACTTGTGACCGTAGTTTGTCTTGTGAGGAGAGTTGTGTGGCTGTGTGGAGGCCGCGTCTGTCTCCCCCTCTTGATTGGCAGGATTAGTGGATTTTGCTCCCCCTTTGTTCTCTCTCCTCGAAAACTCCATTCGATTGCGTGGGATTAGTGTTTTAATTCTGCCGGGCGGTAAGCCTCCAAAAAGGCCCGAGAAGAGATCACCTTCTCATCTCTTCATCCAGCCCGTTTCGCCCATAATCCTGTTTGTCTGCAAACCTTGCAGCGGGACGGAGAGGTTAAGGCTCTCCCCTTTCCATTTATTTCTCTCTCCCTCTCTCTCTCTCTTTCCATCTCTCTGGCTGTCTCCCTCTCTTCCTCCCTTCCTCTCTCTCTCTCTCTCGTTCTCCTGCTTTCCATCAGTCTTTCTTTCTCCCCTTTATTTCATGGAGGCCTAAGCATTCAGGCAGTTGAGGTTAATGATGGTTTGGGTTGTCTGCCTGCCTGCCTCCCAGAGTAAGCTGCCGCGCGCCACACAGAACATCTGGGCGCTGATGTCTGGTTTCCAGGGGGAGTCGTGAAGAAAGACAGAAAATCCCACCACCAGCCTGTGATGCACCACATCTGTATGGTCTTAAAGCGGCATGGTTAAGCGTCAGTTCCTGGAACTTGACGTTTCTATCGGCACAGCTGGAAATGTGTGGTGTGTGTGTGTGTGTGTGTGTGTGTGTGTGTGTGTGTGTGTGTGTGTGTGTGTGTGTGTGTGTGTGTGTGTGTGTGTGTTCATCCAAAACTGGGATGTAATTCTCTGAATGAATCTCTTATGACAACCTCTCTGACTGAAATAGATTTGGAATAGAGGGTGGCTATTGGGACCAAATACTGTTCTGTTTTTAAAAGCAGTCTCAATTAATGCTGGAACCACATGGAATAGCACAGAATGCTTAGCATGTGGTCCAGTTGTTTTTTTCTTTCTCTCTGTTTTTCTGTCTTTCTTCAGCTCGTAGCATCTCTGGATTGTGGTCCAGTTTTAATGCCGTCATTTGAGTGTGTAACTCCGATCTGTGGCTGATGCTCCCAGGAATCATCTCTCAATGCTAGATTAATTTGCTTCCTTTTGTCACTAATCTTCTTTTCTTCTTCCTCTCCTCCTCCTCCTCCTCCTCCTCCTCCTCCTCCTCCATCTATTCTTCCTCTATCTCTCCACACCAGCTGTTGAGGAAGAGGCACATAGGAAACGACATCGTCACCATTGTGTTCCAAGAGCCTGGCGCCCTGCCTTTCACTCCCAAAAACATTCGCTCGCACTTCCAGCACGTGTTTGTCATCGTCAAAGTCCACAACCCCTGCACAGAGAACGTCTGCTACAGGTATGCGCTCATCCTGAGACTGATGCGTGTGTGTGTGTGTGTGTATGCGCGTATGTGTGTGTTTGGGGGGGGGGGGGCTGGATCAAGAGTGAGTTAGTATGTGTTAAGAGGGTCGAGGAGTACAGAGGCATTAGGGTGATGGGAAGAATGCAAACTCACAATTACCAAAGCACTTTAGTGCAGAACGCAGAGAATGCTGATGTGAAGTCACAACCTTTAGACGATTGAGAGAAGAGCGTGCATCTTTGATGATCTGTAAGCGCTTTCATGAAATAAAAGTCCATCCAAGAGACTTTAAAGGGAAGGGAATTATGTTGTCACTTGAAAGATGCCTATAATTTCACTTCAAGATGATATTTAAACCATTGTTTCAATGATCTAATTATTTTTAAAGAGGATTGTAATTACAGTCCATATCTCTGAAGGCTCACAAGAGGCTCTTCTTTTGAGTTGTGCATCTTGACAAGATAGCGCACGTTTAATGTGTGGTTTGAAACCTGAGCAACAAACACTCTGAAGTTTTAATGAGCCTAGACTATGCAGTGAATCTTTAGACAGCTCTTTTTGGCAGTTTCACAGTGGATACATCCAAAATCATCTGAAATTGCTTGTGTAATTAAGGTTTTTCAAGGTGATGCAACCACATTGGGTTGTTCTCTCACACATGCTACTTACTTTCTGCATATTGTTCTTTTTAACATCCCACAGCTGGTTTGCAACCATTTAAGATATTCATTAAAATGTTGATTTCCATTGCTGTTGGACTTGAACAGTACACAATTTGAACAATTTGCTACTTGCACTAAAGGCTGTCGTTTGTTTTCCAGGCTCTGCCGAAAAACAAATGAGCGTATTAGAGCCTTTCATGCAAGCAGCCCATTGTATCGGTGGTCAGTGTCCATTTTTAAATCTGAATCTGAATCCTCTCCCCGTCCAGTGTGGCCGTGTCTCGATCGAAAGACGTGCCTCCCTTCGGTCCTCCCATCCCCAAGGGCGTGACCTTTCCGAAGTCGGCCGTGTTCCGGGACTTCCTGCTCGCCAAGGTGATCAACGGCGAGAACGCGGCGCACAAGTCGGAGAAGTTCCGCGCCATGGCCACGCGCACGCGGCAGGAGTACCTCAAGGACCTGGCGGAGAACTTCGTCAGCACGGCCACCGTCGACTCGGCCGTCAAGTTCAGCTTCATCACGCTCGGCGCCAAGAAGAAGGAGCGCAGCAAGCCGCGCAAGGACGCCCACCTGCACAGCGTGGGCGCCGTCACCTGGGGCGTGGTGGCGCGCGACTTCGCCCACTCGGCCGACGTCAGCTGCCTGCTGGGCGTCTCCAACGAGTTCCTCGTGCTGGTGGAGGAGGACTCCAAGAACGTGGTGTTCAACTGCTCGTGCCGCGACGTCATCGGCTGGACGTCCAGCGTGGCCGCCGTCAAGGTGTTCTACGAGCGCGGCGAGTGCGTCCTGTTCTCCGCGCTTGAGCACTGCGCCGAGGACATCCTGGAGATCGTCCAGCGGCTGGAGGTAGGTTTCACGTCACTTTTTTCAAATTTCTCTTCTCGACCCCAGTCATACCTGGAGTTAGGTTTCCTACACAATAGCTCCTCCATCAGCGCCACAAACCCCTAGCCTAGCGTCAATAAATATGGAAATATTAGGTGCAGTGATCTCTAGCACGCTACACTTTTGCTTTTGCCCTTGAGCAGTTTTTTTCCCCCGACTAGTGCACATAATTTTTTTTTTTGTCTATGATGAAATGCATTAAAAAAAATCACCGCAGTGATGAACAGCCCTCTGGTGAACCCCCAGTGGATGCATAATTCACGGGCCTTTTAACAGCTGTGCTAAGGTGACCCGGAGAGTGTGACCCTGGAGTAATTAAACGCAGCCCCCTCTCTCTCATTTCAAAGGGGGCCTCATTTCCATCCGTCCCAACGAAAACACGGCAGCTTCCGCTCTCTCTCTCTCTCTCCTCCTCGGCTGAAACCCAGGAAGAAAGTCACCGTCTGCCGAGGCTTATCTGGGCTAGGTATCGCAGCGCTCTCTCCTTTCGAGCAAATCTGAAGGATTTCTGCGACTTAGCCTCAGAAACACGTTCTGCCTCTGGGAGTGATAATTAAGGGCTACGATTTTTGTTTTTGCGGTAGCCATGTTGAGCTACTCTACCTGCTCCACCTTGGAGTCGCGTAAAAGCCGTCTCCACAGACATATGCAGACTACCTGCCGACATTACTTGGCATTACTCTGCTCTCCTGGTGACCTGTGAACAGCTTGTTTGGAGAGGCAAACTAAATAATTGGCTTTCTCTAAGCTCTGGGATATCTCATCATAAGCTTCTTACAAGCTCCCCACCCTCCCCGAGATCAGATAGCATGAGATCTCACCACTTTTGACCTCAGCTGATTGAACATTATTCCTTGCTGGGATCCATTTGATGTTTTGAGCATTACAGCCTCATGTCAAGATTTTTTTTTTTTTTTTTTTTTTATCTTTGTGTTATCTAATATGTTTTAAGAGTTCATCTGATGCCCAAAGCTTAAATAAGGTGACCTGACAAACAAAGCTGTCTTTACAGCTGTTTTTGTTGTCGGTCGGGTTCGGGCTATTGTTCAAAGAAGAAGGGCATTTGTAGTCACTCTCACTTTGTGATACTGTCTATGACCCATCTGAGTGAGCACGACATGGACAACAGAAATAGAAAAATATCCTCTAAAAGAGATGTCTTTTTTAGTTGTCCACGTAGGTCAGTCCCTCTGGTGACGGACCCTAGAGCTTGTTATGTGCGTAACTGAATCGTGATCCGTATCCTGTTACCGTAACACTGTGGCGCAGTTGGTGTTAAAGAGGCCAAGTTGGCACAACAG
>NC_085011.1:21233942-21241442 GCF_963854185.1 Sardina pilchardus | reverse complement strand
TTAACCGAAACCTCACGCTGGTCTCTACAGCCGTGTGGTCTGCTGGGGCCTCGCTCCATTAATGAAATGGCTTCCCAGCTCTTAAAACCCCTCCATGGGTGAGATAATGGCTCTCCCACCAGACTCCCACTCCGGCACATCCAGTTATCACAGAGGCAAGAGTGAAGATGTGTTAATCGAAAGCCACAGCTCAAACGTGAACGCAGGAGTCGTGCACCACCTCCCCTCTCTTGTTGTATTCCGGTGTGCCGGCACAAGACCTCTCCCACATCCCCACACCAGGCTGTTGATTGCTTCTCTCTCAGGGAAGGCTTAGATTAGAAAGTTTGTGCCGATTAGATAGGCATTTTCTCTAAGCAACTAGCTGACTTATGATCCAAGGCTTTGAAGGGGAGCTGTTTTCTTTCTAGCGAAGACATGTTTTTGCGACAACATATTGTGTTGTCTGGCTCGTTGTTTGTTTTGTCTGGCTCTGTTGTTTGGAGTGAAAGGGAAAAGGGGGAGAGGAAAAGAGATGGAAAATGTGATGGATGTCTGCTTCTGCTCAACACTTTTTACAGTAGAGGGATTTGTGAGAGGATCAGTGCCCCTCGGGGGTTAATTACTGACCTGTGGGCTCTCCACACCCCCACGTTCCCATGGTCTGCAGGGCCAGGCCTGTGGCCTTAGATCCCAGCCCTGGACCTGGGCCAAGTCCCTCTCAGACACACATACCCACACACACACACACACAGGCGCACACACGCACCCACATGCACACACATTCGCACACACAGACAGACACACACACACACACACACACACACACACACACATTCACACACATACGCACATACACACACACTTGCATACCCTTACTGAAGCTCACATGGGGCAGTCTATGCTCTAATCCCCCCGCTGTATTTTGTTGAAGCACACAGGAGCTAATTTAGTCCAAGCTTGATAAAGCCGGCAAATTAATAAGTAAGACCTTATTAAAAAAGGGGATCTAATGGCACCATTACCGCATAATGCATCTATAATATCCACCACTTCAACCTGGAAAAGCTATAGTGGGCACTTTCTTTAGACACTGCTGCAGTTCCCCTTTCATGGTACAGTAGGAATAAAGTAGAGCAGTCAAGCATTACGAGCTATTCAATCATCTGCGAGAGAATTGTATTTTTTTTTTGTCAGTCCTTCTTTTATACTGAGAGATGTGAGTACATCAAGCTCATCGCTGCCCAACAGGCTCATGTCTGCCTCACAGAGTCTCGTAGATGCGCGAATGAAGAGAGCTAAAGCTAAAAATGAGACGCGATTTCAAAGTTTTGGTCAACACAGCCCCAGTGGGCCGTTGTCCGAGTTTCGCCTTCTGGGCTGCCACAGTTCATCTCCTTAAGTGTGTTTGCATCACGGCAGTTCATGTCGTCATTGTTTCCATATGAAAGGCTCTTTAGATTATGGAAAAACAGACGCACTCTCTCTTGCATCAGTGTTTGTGTTTTTGTTTGGAAAAAGCCTAAAAGGGCCACATTTTAGTTCTGGCTCTTTTTCTCACTCTCCTGCCCTCCTTTTTTCATAAAGAGGGCTGTGTGTGTGTGTGTGTGTGTGTGTGTGTGTGTGTGGGTGTGTGTGTGTGCGAGCGTGCGTTTGTGTTTGTGTGTGTTTGTGTGTGTGTGTGTGTGTGTGTGTGTGTGTGCGTTTGTGAGTGTGTGTGTGTGTGTGCTTCCTCTCCGCCTCCGTAAAATGGAGCCTGGAGCTTGAGACTCCTCTCTCCTCCATATAGGAAGCTCTCCCTTGACTTGAGATGACCCTGCCCTCATTGTTCAAGGACTTCATGTAAACTTCAACAAAGACTCAGATGAATTGAACCTTAACCTCACCCTATCCTGCCCCTTTACACACACACAGACACACACACACATAGACACACACACACACACACACACACACACACACACACACACACACACACAGACAAACACACACACACAGACACACACACACGCAACTCATTATAGTGAGAAGGCCCTCTAACCCTCTCTGTCCTTTTCCCCTCTCTTGTTTTTATTATTCTCCGTCTCCCAGATTGTGACTCGGGGCTGCGAGACCTCGGAGATGACTCTGCGGCGAAACGGCCTGGGTCAGCTGGGTTTCCACGTCAACTTCGAGGGCATCGTGGCCGACGTGGAGCCCTTCGGCTTCGCCTGGAAGGCTGGCCTGCGGCAGGGCAGCCGCCTGGTGGAGATCTGCAAGGTGGCGGTGGCTACGCTCACCCATGAGCAGATGATTGACCTGCTCCGCACCTCCGTCACGGTCAAGGTGGTCATCATCCAGCCCTACGACGACGGCACTCCCCGCAGGTTGGTGTCAGAACCCCACCTCTCATCTCATCTCATCTCATCTCCTAAGGGCTGTGGATTGCAGCGCTACCCATTTCCACAGTGATGTGTCTCAGACTTAAAGCCAGCAGCGAAACGCACCCACCAAGCTTCCCCTTCCTGGTCTGTTGGTCTAGTGGTTGGGGAGAGGCTCCTCATTTGCTTGTATGGAGCCAAAACGAATACAATACGGTTCTCTGAATGAGAAATGAGAAATGAGAAGCCATTCTCGAACGACAACATCGATCTGAACATCACGGTGTGGCCTTATATAGGCCCGTGAAAAAATACCTGGAAACAAGTAATTGGAGATTGGTTCAGATCAATGGCGTCATCCGATTATGACTTCCCATTGATTAATGTCAAGTGAACTCGACTGAAACAAAACCCGACGCAAACAGGGGGAGGCGGTCCCCTACAAAAATCCCTGAATCAGGTGATTGGAAATTGGTACGATGTTCATCAATGAAGTCATCCGATAATGACTTCCCATTGGGTTAATGTGAAGTGAGCTCGACTGAAACCAAACCCGTTGCAAACAGGGGGGCGGTGGTCCCCTAATGAGCCAGCTCTAATGCAGCGAACAGTGTACGCCAGCTGGGCTGAGCCGCTAACACACATGGACAGTCAGCAGTTTTCATGCTAATGACAACGAGGCCGCCCGCTCTTGATTAATGAACGAACACGTCTTTGGTCGGCGTCGTCGAACGGCACAGACCGAGCAGCAGATTGCTGTTTATGTGCTCTCAGGTCCTTGTTCCGCCAATTAGGACAGAAGTGTTTGGTTTCTGGAGGGAGACATCCCTATGCTCAACCTGGCAAACTGGAGTGTTGTCTCTCATAATTGAGGGAGTAAGTCATATTTCAAACACAGAGCTGACAGTTCAAGAGCTTGAAAGCATACTAGTAAGCTTTTGGGGAGACGTTATGTCTGGCTCCTTTTAACTTTTCAGACGTACGTTTTTCTGTTCAAGTACAGGCATTAATAAGCACATTAAAAGAATATAAGACTACTATGTTTTTTTCTGTTTCCTGTTGTTTTCTTAAATCTGGATTTGCTTGATTTCTTGATTTAAATGAATTAGTCTTCATAAAGCATGGTTGGTTCCAGCAGCAGGAATGTGCGTAGCTGAAATATTCATAAGTCAGCCTTTGAGTAGCTGAGGGAACACAGCGTTTAAAAGAATGATCCGCTGTCAAGTTAATGCGAAATAAATCGAAGTGACCAAATCTCATCATGGCATAATGATGGAATCAGGATACAGGGTGGACATGCAGAGAGGCGAGGGTGATGGTGTTGTTAAAAGAAATTAAATGCTTTCCACGCAGATTATCTAACCATGGCCGGGCCGGGCCGGGTGCCACAGTGTGGAGTATATCTACGGAGCGGAGCTGAACCGACCGTAATCCTCTTAGAGTGATATGTGATAATACACGGCCATGCCATCATAATCTCCATTTGCACAGAGGCGCACAGACAAAACAAACCTTCCATAAATACTGTATGATTACATGCACACTCAAAAACGCAGGCCGGTCTCCATAACTGTTCCAGTTCTTCTCTTCTCAATGTGCAAATTGGTTTGATTTAGACCACTTTAGAGGCACTACTAATTGTGAGAACCTCGGCTGATAAACAAATGGGGGGGGGGGGGGGCAACATTATCAAAAATTATCTAGTTGTTATCTCACGGCATGCATCTGGAAAAGACTTGGTCGAAAATGCACCATGTACCCCTCTCAAGGGCTAGCATTTATTTTTATCTTCTTGAAGGCTTTAAACGGGTCAAAAGGCCGTGACTCTTTTTGAACCACTGTTGGCATCCTCGGCTACAGTAGAAGTGGGATTAGCGATGCCAGTCACCGTCCACAAATCCTGTAAGGAGCGCACCACTTTGCGTTATCTGAAGGCACTTGTTGAGGGATCTCATCTTACTGGTCACTTTTCAAATCGCAAAAGCCAGAGGTCAGCCAAGGAATCTGAAGGGTTCTCCAGACGGCCCCCTCTCCCCTTCAACGCCAGTTGAAAAGTGTCCCGGTCAACAATGAATGCTCCAGTTTCACCACATCACCATTATGTCAGTTAGAAGGAATCTGTGGGAAACTGGAGGTGCTGACCGCTGCTCGAAGGATAAAGATAAAAACGGTCAGCACTGGAACAATGGGATGAGGGCACTGTGCCCTTCAAACTACGACCTTGACTAGAAATAGCCAAAGTAGGAAAACTCCTGAATGGGAGACAAGTTTGCAGCCAAGCATGAAGCCCTTTGAGGAAGGCCATTTTGATTTCTCTGCTCCCCTCCTCCTCCTCTCACAAAATGCTTTGGCCTGTTTTTTTGTTTTCATTTAAAAGCCGATGTTTTGGTTGTCACCAAGTCCAGAGTCCTGGAAAAGAAACAGAGCATATCTTGCTTCCTCAGCCTTTTTCCCCCCCTCTATGTCTTGTCCAAGCTTTAGGATTTATTTGTGCTAGCTGCTAGACACTTGTGCCTTTTTAAGGTTCTTCTGGTGGTCCAGCTGCAGCTAAATGAGATATGGCTCTAATATTAGGCAAGCGTAGAGAATAGATTATTTTCACTGGAGAAGGATGTGGGTTTGACCTTGTTCAGCGTGAGAGCCTTTTCTGTTGTCACTCTACTGAAAGCTTTAAACATTTGCACTGCTAGCCATTGATCAAGCTGATGTTAAAAAAGCGGGTGAAGCTGTCAGTTTCTTACAGCCGGACACAGCTATTAACAACATACTGCTGTATATACTCTACGTCAGCTGTATCTATCAGTTTAGTCGTAGCTCATCTACATGTTCAAAGGTTACAAGTAAGCTAAACATTTAAGGGGGTCCCCAAGGGCGTGTGTGTGTGTGTGTGTGTGTGTGTGTGTGTGTGTGTGTGTGTGTGTGTGTGTGTGTGTGTGTGTGTGTGTGTGTGTGTGTGTGTGTGTGTGTGTGTGTGTGTGTGTGTGTGTGTGTGTGTGTGTGTGTGTGTGTGTGTGTGTGTGTGTGTGTGTGTGTGTGTGTGTGTGTGTGTGTGTGTGTGTTCCTTGACTGTATAAATTGTGTACATCTGGTCAGCTGGTGTTTTGACTGAAGTGTGCTTTATGTCCCTAAGATCCATCTCAAACAAATCTGACCAGCAGGTTTCTTGGGAACCCACAATCACTTCCATTTCCTTTCCAAAGCACAGTCTCTAACCATTAGTTATAAAGCGCTCTGGTCTAAATTTAGAGTCTTGCTGCCTGGGAATTATGTACCAATCCTAAATCCGCCATCCAAACTCAGTTTGTTAATGACCACATTCCAAGTGTATGAAAGACAACTTTTATTTCTGCCATGTTTTCCATGCTATGATGGGTTGTTGTTTTGTATTGAAATTTCAAAGACTTTGTAGAAACATTGTTGCTACTAATCACATCACAATGATAAGAGGAGAGAAGGAGAAGACGGTGACTAGAAACCTTGTGTCTCTTTGTGTGTGTGTGTTTTCCATAAGGCATATCCAAACACTTCATAATCACTTCGTCATGGCCATCCTTACATTGTGGTGTTGTCAGTCAGCATTCCAAACAATAGTAATGGTGGCCAAAAGTTAACACAGTAGGACTGCACCTATCAGCAGGGGGTCTTCAATGTCTATTGATGAAACGTTTATTAGCGGCAAGCAATGGTAGGACCTCTACTTTTGGCTCAGTTGGCCATGAGAACAAAATTAGGTCTCCTTTGCTCTCTCCCTCTCTCCCTCTCTCTCTCTCTCTGTCTTTCTCTCGCTCTCTCTCTCTCTCTAAAAGCATGAGACCATTAAGTATATGACTTCAGGCTTTTCTAAGCATGTGTTTTGCCTCAGTGACGGAACAGAACTGTCATGTGTATTTAAATGTGAAACTAAGAGCTTGATCAGTTTGACGGAGTGGCCAGTTTATTGGGGAAATGCGCACCGCAATCTTCCGGCCTATTACAACACGCACACTACGCGAGCCTGCGCGAGCCAAGAGTGATAAATTTGTCGATTACACTATCCAGCGCAGCTTGGCGCGAGAGCTCCTATCCACAAATTAGAAACGGGGCCTTGTGAAATTAACCATTTGGTGTTTATTAAGCCGTGAAAAGAGCTATTTTTAGCCGCGGCGGGCGGCTATCGCTGTGAGCCCCCAGCGCCTGTGACAGAGCTCCTCATAATTTCCCCGTGACACCGGACTCGGTACGAGGCTGGAGGTTCAGTGTGGTTCTTGGCAGAGGAGGCTGGAAAAGGCAGCTCCATCAATCCTGACCGGCCCAGTGGGTTGGAGAGAGGGGATTTGTTCTCACACCCGGGAGGATGGGGGGGTGGTGAGATTGGGGGATTGGGGAGGGGGGATACAGTCTCCCTCTCTCTGTTAGAGCCTTTCCCAGTGCTGGTGAAATTCCATCGGGCCTCCAGCACTGGCCAAGTCCTCTGCTCTCCTGATTCGACGGTGTTAGCAAAGTGATTCGACAGCGAGTGTGGAGCAGATTATTTAGTTAAGTTGCCAAGGACTACACGCTCAAAAGAGCTGTTGCTCCAGCCCTGCTTGTACAGTAGACCCGATATTGCAACAGTGAGTGCACGGACACATGGAAAACTAATAAACTACAGTCAAACCCTCGCTCCTTGGAACCCTGTGGTGACAGTTTGGTCAGTGATGTGTCCAAGGAAATTACTCCTCCTCCCCACCGCCGCCCCCCCCCCCATTCCAACCCCACGTTAGGAGGAGTCAGGGAGTTGGAGGCCTCGTGTGGCCCAGCCCAGCGACAGCGCGGCAGCAGCCCGGGTGATCCTAAACGGAGCCGATGAGATGCGAAGGGCAGCGCGGGCGCGGCGGAGACCTTTTCCCGTCGACGTCCTGTTGACACTGCTTAACCCCTCCTGAAGTTAATGATGTACGGCAAAAGGGCTTGAGGGATACACACTTAATCTGTTTAATGACTGCGTTAGCACCCTCCTATCAAGCACTGTGAACTGCCGTGCCGGAGTATTTAGCGAGTGTTTGCGTGTTGCTCTTTTGACACGGTGTTAATGCTTGTTGATAGTGGCAACACACGAGGGGTGCAGATGAATATATCTGGGTTCTCCAGGGGAAATTATGCAAATGTATTCGCCATCCATGGTTAGTGAGTTGCTGTTGTT